>NC_046154.1:221047037-221257398 GCF_011064425.1 Rattus rattus | reverse complement strand
CACACACACACACACACACACACACACACACACACACACACACACACACACACAAAACCGAACACCCCTCACAGGACGCAATTCAGAAGCTCTAGAAGCTATCAGCTAAAGTCCTCAAATTTCCTCAGAATCTTAACCAATCACAAATGTACCCATGCCTCTAGATATAAAGGCACTCAAGGCCTTTATATCCAGGTAAAAGGTAAAAATCACACACTCTTACACTAACAGGCTTTAAATTGACCCTGCAAAGTCCATACATCTGTTGTCCATCCTGATGGGTGGTAGATCCCTCCCTCAGGTTTTCTGTAGAATAAACAGTTTTTGATGTTGCATACTATTTGAGTCTGGGGTATCATCCTTTGTGAATCATGGGCCTTTCCACTTAGATGGAGGAAGCTGAGCTTCCAAGAAGACTCTCAGACAATTTTTACTACAAAGAGTATACCAGAGACAAGGTGAGCTGTCTAAAAGGGATTTAGACAAACTGAGGCACCTAGAAAAGAGACAGTACAATCTGTTGAGCAGCCTCCAAGTTTGCAGTATGTTCCCTGTTCCCAGTTCTGTGAACTGTCAACCATGCTGGGGTGCACTCTGGAGATGCAGCTGTCTTTAGTCATTTCAGCTCTTATAAGTAACCCCTCACCCATGTTCCTGTAAGTAAACCCTGGACAAATCATTGTTTTACCAAGTAAACTTTTGACTTTGGTTATATTTGTAGCTTGGTTGTAATAAGGTTCCTATCTGGGACAAGTAGCCATGTGTGTTGTACCTCCCTAGGAAAACTTCTGTCATATATCACCTTTCTATTGATGCACTCATACATCCAATAATAGCTAAAGGAATTATTTGTTAAATACTCTAAAATTCTGATTCACAGTTAATACTGATGTTTCCTTTTCCATTACTAAATTATGTTACTTATCTTCTCTTTTAAAAGTAATTTATCTCAGCATAAACTGTTTATGAACAATAGGCTTACTAAATATTTAGTGTATGCTGTGTTCACAATGTAGATTGTTTCCCCAGTCTCAGCATCTATACCTATACATGGGGCTACCATCACCTGCTTTTCTTTTTTTTTCGGAGCTGGGGACCGAACCCAGGGCCTTGCACTTGCTAGACAAGTGCTCTACCACTGAGCTAAATCCCCAACCCCCCATCACCTGCTTTTTAACAGTTTTATTTTCAGTATACTGAAGCAGATGTGTAAAATACATGCATATGGATTTGTATGGGTATCTACCATGTTCTATGGAATTAAGGGAGTACTGTCAGTCAGTATTGTGAAAAAGTAATTTATTAGCATTGTATGAACAAAAAAATCAAATAATGTATATGCTAAGAAATTTTCATTGATAGACAAACCTGATAATGTAACAATCTCCAAACTGCAGATTCATGCTCTGTTCAAGCAATACATTGACATGTATCAATAAATAAAATAGTGTAGTAAATAGTTGCTTCTTGTTCTTTAACTATGGTCTCCAAACAAGTAGATGTTATTTTGGTAAAGAAAATGTCTCCTTTTTTTCTCTTATTCATTGTCTCTATATTATAGTAAGCCAAAAGACAGCAGAACTTGAAGCATGGTGGCAAAATGAAGGAAATATACTGGTCTCCTAGAGCTCATGCTTAGTGTTTTTCAATGTGTAGTTATTGAGATGTTACTGAATGAATGGGTGCAGTATTTTTGTGATGTTCAAATAAATCTTTCTAATTTCTGATTGTAATTTACTTTTCTTAAGAACACTAACATTTCTACTAAAATACTACATCTTATCATATATATACATATATATATGTATGTATCTATATATACATATACATATATAAAATTGGCTTCTTTTACAGATAGGGTTATACTGAAACTCACAACTTTGTTCAAGATAATACTGAGTTTATGAAATCTTCCTGTTTCTGTGTCTCAAGTGCTGACATTTTAGGTGTGAAAAGCATCACATCAGGGTTACTTAATTATGTGTTACAAAAGTCTTTGCTTATCATATGCAATGTTCATATTAATTTATTGAGCACCTTCCTTTTAAATGCATTTTCCTGTATCCAAAAATTTCACCGAATTTTTCCATATTATAGAAGATCTCCTTTGCACCCCTAGATAATTTTCTGTATGTTTTATTATTATTTCACTTACTAGAAGAAAGGTCCTTATCTCAAACCCTGCCCAAAACTCGAATCAAAGTGGATCAAAGGCCTCAACGTAAAATCAGATACGCTAAATATGATATAAGAAAAGACGCTAAGTAGCCTTGAACTCACCGTCACAGGAGACAACTTCTTGAACAGAACACCAACAGGTCAGAGACTGAGACATAAACCTTTGTGGAATTTCTTACGATTAACAAACATCATACATAACCTACAGAGCATAACAAGAGATGACCCTGCTTTGAATCAAGTCATTTCTCTGTGTCAATGACCGGCAGGCATATTATAACAACAATACGAAATAGGTGGCAGGTATGTATGAAAATGACCACAGGCATGCTGGGGGAGAGTAATCAGATCTCAACAAAAGACAGAAACTGGAAGCAATTTAGATGTCCCTCAACTGAAGACTGAATAAAGAAAATATGGTACATTTATGTGCTGGTTTGGATATACTTGGCACAGGGAGTGGTGCAATTATTAGTGTTGTGGCCTTTATTGGAGTAGGGGTACAGGTTGGAGGAAGGTCATGGGTGTGGGCTTAAGAGCTTCCTTCTAGGGGCTGCTGCTAGAAAAGATTCCAGTCTCTTCCTGATCATACAGTGCAATCAAGATATAGAACCTCAGTACCACACCTGCCTGGATGATGCATGCTTCCAATCTTGGATGATAGTGAACTGAATATGGGAACCTGTAAGCAACCCCAGTTAAAAGGGTTTTCATTTGTTGATTAATTGGTTATGGTGTCTCTGCACCGCAAAGGAAATTCTAACTAAAACAAGTTGGTACTAGACTGTGGTGGCTTGTCAGTGATAGGCATGACCATGTTTTTATTTGGAAGAATGTGGTTGGGGACTTTGGATATGGAAATCTGTGGAATGCTTTAAGTTGGGCTTAATGGGTCAGGCTAGTTGGAATATGAATAACATACACTGGTGCTGAGGATGATTTGAACTCTGTGGGCTAGGCCCAAAGGTTTCAGAGGAGAGGAATGCTAGTATGTGGACTAGAGACTGTGTTTGTGATGTTTTTGTGAAGAATATGGCTGCTTTTTGCTCTTGTCTGATGAGTCTGGCTGAGACTCAGGTGGAAAGTGTCCAATTAATTTCATTGACAAAAGAGGTCTCAAAACATTCCAGTTTTAACACTGTGTTGTGGTTTAGTCTCATGAAGAACACTTTGATGATGCAGAGCAAGCTTAAAAAAGAATACAAATGTGTGCTTCAAATAATAAAAGGGCAAAAAAGTGCAGTAGACAAAATTTTGTACCAAAGAGATAAACATATTTCAAGAGTGGTGACTTTTGAATCCCACCAGCTAAACTTTATTGTTTAAATTGGCTGTTGAAATTGAAATTATTTATACCTAAACATTAATTTATCTGATTATTGCTTCCATTTGGATATTTAATCTGGAATGATCTAATCTAGAAACGGAGGACACAGGTTTTGATCCAGATAATAGCGGGCCATGTAAAAGTTAAGATCCTGGGATGAATGATGAAATGATTGTTTTTGATGTGGTTTTGATTCAGTTTGCACTTAATTTTATTGAGTAGTTGTGCATCAATTTTCATAAGAGATTTGGTCTGAAGTTCTCTTTCTTTGTTGGGTCTTTTTGGTTTAGGTATCAGGTAAATTTAGCTTCCTTAGAAAGAATAGGGTATTGTCCTTCTGTTTCTATGTTGGAAAATAGTTTCAAGAGTAGTGGTATTACGTATTCTTTGAAGGTCTGATAGAATTCTACCTTAAAGCCATCTTGTCCTGGGCTTTTTTTTTCAGTTGTAAGATTTCTAATGATTGCTTCTATTTCTTTAGGAGTTATGGGACTACTTAGATGGTTATCTGACCCTGATTAAATTTTGGTACCTTGTATTTAAGTCTTGGAAAATCATCCATTTCATCTTGATTTTCAGTTTCATTGAATATAGACTTTGCAGTAGGATCTAATATGTTGAAACTTTTGAAGTGGCTGGATATAAATTAATTTCATTGAATTGCAATCATTCTCTACCCATGATAAATGGGCTGAGAAAGAAATTAGGAAAGAACACCTTTTACAATAATAGTCAGAAGAATATAAAATATCTTGATGGATTATAACCAAAAGTGAAAGATCTATATGATAGAACTTCAACTCCCTGAAGAAAGAAATTGAAGAAGACCTCAGAAGATGGAAATATCTCCCATGCTCATGGATTGGCAGGATTAATATAGTAAAAATGACCATCATACCAAAATCAATCTACAGATTCAATGCAATACCTATCAAAATTCCAACTCAACTCTTCATAGAATTACAAAGAGCAATTCTCAAATTCATTTGGAATAACAACAACTACAAAAAATTAGGGTAGCAAAAACTATTTTCAACAGTAAAAGAACTTCTGTGGAAATCACCATCCCTGATCTCAAGCTCTACTATAGAGAAATAGTGATAAGAACTTCATGGTGTTGGTATAGATACAGGAAGGTAGAGCAATGGAATAGAATTGAAGACTCAGAAATAAAACCACACACCTATGGTCATTTGACTTTTAACAAAGGAGTAAAAACCATCCAGTGCAAAAACGAGAGCATTTTCAACAAATGGTGCTAGTTCAATTGGTGGACTGCATGTTGAAGAATGCAGATTAATCCATTCTTATCGCTTCATTCAAAGCTCAAGTCCAAGTGGATGAAGGACCTCCATATTAAACCAAATATGCTGCATCTTATAGAAAAGAAAGTGCAGAAGAACCCAGAACACATGTGCATGGGGAAAAATTTCCTGAACAAAACACCAATATCTTATGCTCTAAGACAAAAAAAATGAGAAATGGGGCCTTATAAATTTGCAAAGCTTCTGTAAAGCAAAAGACAATAGGACAAAACAACAACCCACAGACTGGAAAAAGTTCTTTACCAACCTGATATCAGAGAGAGAGAGCTAGTACCCACAATATACAAAGAACTCATGAAGCTAGACTCCAGAGAATCATAACCCTATTAAAAGTGGAGTACAGAGCTAAACAGAGAATTCTTAACTGAGGAGTCTCACATGGCTGAGAAACAAAGAAATATTCAACATCCTTATTCATCAGGGAAATTCAAATAAAATGACCCTGAGATTCCATCTCACACCAGTCAGAATGGCCAAGATCAAAAATTCAGGTGACAGCAGATGCTGAAGAAGATGTAGAAAGGAAGGGACACTCCTGCTTATTTGGTGAGATTTCAAGCTGGTACAACCACCCTAGAAATCAGTCTGGAGGTTCCTCAGAAAATTGGAAATAGTTCTACCTGAGGACTCAGCTATACCACTTCTGGGCATATACCCAAACGATGCTCCAACATGTAACAAGGACACATGCTCTACTATGTTAATATCTGCCTTATTTGTAATATCCAGGAGCTGGATACAACTCAGATGTCCCTCAACAAAAGAATGGATAGAGAAAATGTGATATATTTAAACAATGGAGTACTACTCATCTATTAAAAACAATGACTTCTTGAAATTCTCAGGCAACAAGAAAATGTCATCCTAAGTGAGGTAATCCAGACACAAAAGAACACACATGGTATGTTTTCACTGATAGGTGGATATTAGTTCAAAAACTCACAATGCCTAGGATACAAACCACAGATCATATGTAGCTTAGCAAGAAGGAAAATTAGGGTGTCGATGCTTCAGTCTGAAACTGAGAATGAACAGGTTGCTAGAGGGAGGTGGTGGGACCTGGGAAGCAGTGAGGAGAAGTACGAAATAGAGGGGGTAGTATCAGATACTCAATGGGACAGGAAAGAGGTACAGAGAGTATGGAAATCGAATAAAAATATGTAGTGGGGTTAAGGAAATAGGGAGAGCCACTGGAGGGTCACAGATGCCAGGGAAATGAGATGCTCCCAGGACCCAGTGGGGAGGATTTTTAGCAGAGAAGGGGATATAGAGAGACCATTTGCATTATATAGGCACAGCCACACACCCATCTCAAAGTTTATAATCCAGAAATGTTCCTGTCAAAAGGAAGAACAGGGGCCAAAAACTGGAATGGAAACTGAAGGAAGGGCAAACCAGGGACTTCCCCACTTGGGGATCCATCCTATCTGCAAACATAAAACTGGACACTATTGCTGTGGCCAAGAGACAGTTGCTGACAAGAACATGGTGTGACTGCTACAATGGAGGTTCAGCCAGCAACTCAACAATATAGATGTGGATTCTAGGAGCCAACCATCAGCCTGAGCTCAGGGACTCTGATGGGGGAGCTGGTTCGAGAACATGGGAGTTGAGGAGTGCAACCCCATAGAAAGAAAATCCACTTGCCAGACCACCCAGTGCTCCTAGGCACTAGACCACCAACTAAGGAGTGTACAAGGAAGGATCCATGGCTCCAGAGATATAGGTAGCATAGAATGGCCTTGCCTGACAGTAACTCAAGAGCAGGCTTTAGGTCCTGTGGAGGTTTGATCCCCCAGGGTAAGGAGATGCTAGAAGGGTGGGGCAGGAGAGGGTGGGTAGGTTGGGCAGCACCCTCATAGAGACAAAGGGGAGGGATTAAGGGAGGTTGTGGGATGGGGTCTTGTGGAGACATAGCTGGGAAATGGGATATCATTTGGAATGTAAACAAATGGAATGATTTAAGAAAAAAAAGAAGGAAAATAGAACCATGTCTGCCTGGATGCTGCCCTGTTTCTCACCTTGAAGATAATGGACTGAACCTAGGAACCTGTAGCCAACCCTAATTAAATGTTGTCCTTTATAAGAGTTGCCTTGGTCATGGTTCCTCTGCACTGCAATGGCTACCCAAACTAAGACCATTTACACAGTAGAAAAAAATGTGATGAAATTCGCAGGCAAATGGATGAACTAGAAAAGAATGAGGGAGTCTCAGAGAGGAGAAACTCCCAGAAATCTGTGACCATGACCCTAGCTCAGACTCCTAGCAATAAAGGATATGGAACATGAAATGGTTACTTCCTTCAGGCAGTCAAGACCTTCAATGGAAAGTTGAAGATACCAACCTAGTCATAAAAGCATTGACCCACAATTTTTCTTGACTTTAAAAGGTGCAGGGATAATAAAGGAGCAGAAGGTGAGGAAATAACTGGTCCAACTTGAGTTCTATGCAATGTGAGAGAGCTCACACCTCAGTCTATTAGTAACATTAGGCTACACTTGCAGACAGGAGGTGTACCAGCCATCACAGTCATTTCACACAGAAGTTGATGAAAACAGATGCAGAGGCACACAGCCAAACGTTAGGCAGAGCTTGGGGAATCTTGTAGAAGAGGAAAGAGGAATATCTGAAAAGTCAGAGGACAGCACAGGACAACTTACAGAATCAACCAACCAGGGCCCATAGGGGTTCACAGAGACTGATCTACCAATTAGAAAGCATGCATGAGATGCACCTAGTCCCCTTATACATATGTAACAGATACATAGCTTGATCCTCATGTGGGCTGCCAAGAACCAGCCTTAGCATGGAGAGGGGTTCTGAGAGAAGGAGTGTTTGGGATACCCCAAGAAGAATAACTAGAAGCCAAATCTTGGATCCAAGCTGACGACTTGTGTTCTATTTGATGTAGATTTTCCAGTCTGCTTCTATCTATGTTCTGCTTACTCTCTGGAGATTTCTCTGTCTATGTATTGCTTGTGTGTGTGTGTGTGTGTGTGTGTGTGTGTGTGTGTGTGTGTGTGTGTGTGTGTGTGTGTGTGTCTGTGTGTCTGTGTGTGTCTGTGTGTGTGTCTGTGTCTCTGTGTGTGCCTGTATCTATGTCTGTTTGTTCTCCAGTTCTCCTTTTATCCTAAGAAATTCTCTGGATAGCTCTTCTCCTGAAGAATACAGTTCCTGTCTTTTTATTTTACATATGAATCCAGTCATTTACTCCAGTTTTCCTTTAGATTGTCTAATGTATCAGCATCCCTTGATACCAGCTCTTTGATTCATAGCAGATAGCAAGCATACTTCCTCTCCCTTAACATTACAAAATCCAGAGTTTTGTCTGCTTTGTTAAGCACAGACAATAAACTAGTTGTGTGGAATAATGCGCTGAGATTACCATTTATACCATACCAGGGCCTAACCCTGAACTCAGGAAACAGCCTGCTTTTACATGTTTTGAACCTTTGTAGCTACATTTGTTCCTTTAGATCCATGAAGCTCCTCACAATACATATATCAATATTATATTTTACATCGTTGAGAAATTATATATATTTAGAACTCATATATTTAGAGCTCTTTTCCATAGCCTTAATGGCTGTACTGAAGTTCCCAGTGTTTACCATTGTGCTGAGGTATTAGCCACACCTTCAACTCCTGGACATTTCTAATTCTTATGGAATCATTAATGTTAACAAGGAGGGCATTCCTCAGAACGATAAGGAAATATGGACATTGTTATACAAAGAAGTCTTATGCCCTCAATATTCATGGAGGCTCACACTGGAGCCCTGTCCCTGGGAAGGAACCATATCACTCTGTTCCCACCAGAGTCATGCTGGTCTTGGCCTGGGATCAATAACAGCAGGAGCAGGTGTTGAATAATTTTATTTCCTGCCTTTGGATCCCTTTCCCCCAGCAAGACAGCTTTGTCTAGCCTTAATAGAAGAAAATGCATCCAGTTCTACAACTAGTTAATATGCCAAGGCATATCCCTGGGAGTTCTACCCTTCTCTAAGGAAAAAGGAAGTGGGGGCACAGAAAGACAGGAAGTGAGAGGGAGGGACTGGGAAGAAAGAATAAAAGGGATACTTCAATCAGGATGTGAAGTAAATAATGAAGAAAGATATTTCATGATATATTCAACATAACTTAAATAAAATATAATATATTTTCATTATTTATGCAAATATTAATATTCTAAAGGTAAGATAAACTCCTATAAACCTAACTCAGATTCTGATTGCCTATACTTGTTGAAACTAAAGAATGCTACTTTTAGCTATTATTGTTAAATTCAAGGGAGTGTATTTCTTAAATGGTGATTATTACTGCATTTCTTATTATATAAAAAAGAATGATATGAGTGTGCTCAAAATTCCATTTCATATGTGAGGAACTGAGCCTAATTTATTCAAAAATTCTCAAGAAATGGTTCTCAGATATACAATAATGGGATTATGGTAGAAAAATATGTGTATGAATCATTAAAATGAAATGTTAAAAGGGATACAATACAAAAATTGTTCATATCTGTTCATAGAAAAATACAAAATTTTAGAAAATACTATCTTCCAATGATGTATAAAATACTTAATAAATATTTTCAAATTATATTATATCTTTATGTAAAAAAACTCCATGTGGATAAATGCATTATATTTAAAAGATATTTACAAAATAAAAGCATGTAAATGGGCATCTAGAATTTTAATTATTTTACACAATACTAGATATTCTCTTTAATATCAATGTCTCCTTGACATTATATAATTTTTGATAAGATGAGAATTTTAAAGATCAATGTCTAACCTTATAAAATATGCAAATACTAATCTAGAAATATAATGAATTCTTCAACTCCAAGCACTCAGTACTATTTCATATCTTAAGAATTAATATCTCTGCAATAGAGAAGCATGAAGGAGCCAGGCCCAAATTTTGAACTTGACATCAAAAATTATCTTCAGAAATTAAGACTTCTTTTAAAAGTAATAATGAAAGCATAAGTGCAATTCGAACAGGGGAATATTTGTGTTAGAAGAACAGCCACAAGCCATGTTTGTAAGCTGATTTTTTAAACACATTTCATTGTATTGATTGTATTTCTAAGCAACTACAAACCAAAACACAAACAAACAAAAAAACAAAACAAAGAAAACATAACAAAACAAAAAAAGACCAAAGAACATTGTTTTCAAACCATTTAAATTAATTCTTTTACTTAGAGATTTTCCTTCTCATTATTCTCTGATTTCTGATTGCAGATCTAATTTATCACTTTTCTTTTATTGAGGAAACAGGATTAAAAGTACAAACCCTGAAAGTAGAAGAGAATAGTATTACTTCATTATAGAGTGCAACATTAAGTTAGATTGAAATGAGCATCACAGGTGAGCTGCCGGAAGACAGTGAAGACAAAAGAAAATCTCCTTCTTTGATGTGGCCAACTGTGTGCAGCCCATTGCAGTCTTTAGATTTCTGTTTATTTTATTTATTTATTTTTGTTGGTAAGTGTTTATTACTTACTTATGTTTAGAAAAGGAAGGTACACCAAGCTAAATTGTGAGCCCTAGATTTGGTATGGTCCATATTAACAACAAAAAGTCCTGGGTTGGGGATTTAGCTCAGTGGTAGAGCGCTTGCCTAGCAAGCAGAAGACCCTGAGTTTGGTCCTCTGCTCTGGAAAAAAAAGTCCTCAAGTAAAAGGACTTCCTACAACACGTACAGCTTAATTTGTTGATTGGTAAGACTATCTGTATGTGCCCATCTATTTAGAAAAAAGGAACACCAAATTAAGCAATGACAACTCTCTTGTCCTCCTTCTTGGAAAAGGAAGAGTGAAATTATGTATTATGATTACAACAAGCATATTTCCCTTGGTTTTGGAGCTGATCATTCTTGTAGTTTAAGAGGATTGACCAGTTAAGATGTAATTGAAGCTCTTGAAATACATTGCTTTCAAGATAAAATTAACAATTACATGTTTTTGAAAATAAATGGTATAAAATGGTAAACCATGTTTCTTTGAACATTTTCATCTAAAGATTTAAATGTAACTCTAAGGTTTAAAACCTAAGACCCCCAACCCTAACCCTGTTACTATACAGGCAATACCATGGCCTGTTGTCAGGCACAGATAAACTGATTAGGTCCTCTTCACCTCCCACTGCCAGGACCACCAGGGTTGTGCTTTGGATTAAAGGACTACCAACCACTGTCTTTTTATTCTCTCCTCCCTAACCCCACCCCATTTCCCTTTTTCCCTTCCTGGACACAACTTCTATGTCCTCCTTTCTTGGGACCAGTGAATCTTCTTGAGAGCAGCCCCAAAAAAACTGCTTTTATAAGTTTAATTCAGCTTGAGTTGGCTTATTAGGTTGGAGAAGAAAAACCTATTAATAACTTTTATACTTTGTATCATTCACTGTTATTATTATTGCCATTGGAGTTCTCCAGGCAAATGAATATCTGGCATTATATATACTAGGGGAGCACTCTACAACTGAGATATGTCTTCAGCCTCATGTTATATTTTACTACATGGAGATCGAAGATGCTGTAATTGGTAAGGCACTTGTCAAATATCTTAGGTAGTGTTTTACAGCTGTGAACAGACACCATAACAAAGGCAACTGCTCGATAACATTTAATTGGCACTGACTTACAGGTTGAGAAGTTCAGTCTATTATCATTAAGGTGTGAGAATGGCAGCTTATAGACTGGCATGGTGTAGGAGCTGAAAGTTTGATATCTTCATCTGAAGCCAAGATTAACTTCCAGGCAGTTAGGAAGAAGGTCTTAATGTCCATGCCATAGACACACACCTACTCCAACAAGGCCACATCTACTCCAACATGCCTACACCTCCAAAAAGTACCACACTGTGGATCAAGCAAGGTTAAACCATGACATTCCACTCCATGAGCTCCATAGGCTTCTTCAAACACGAGTCTACAAAGCCACAGCTAACCATAGAATCCTAAGAAAAGTGCAGTTATTCCAACTCCCAAAGTCCTCACAATATTTATCAGTCTTCACAATGTTAAAATTCCAAAATTCAAAGTCTCTTCTGAAATTCAACCAATCACTTCACTGTAATCCTCAAAGCAAGACAATCAACTGGCTGTGCAAACTCCAAACTCAGCATTTTCATGTCTAATGTCAAAGCAGTCTTCATATCTGCACTCCTTATTCATCTTTGTTGACTGCAATAAACTTCTTTCCCCTGGGCTGGTTCCACTCCCTGTTAGCAGCTTTCCTCAGCAGATTTCTCAGTGCTCTGGCATCTGTAACATCTTGGAGTGTCCAAGGCAACTTCAACTTTAAAGCTTCTTGTTCCAGTGTCTAGGATCCACACACGACCTTCTGGGCTCCTATAAAGGACTTGCAAAGCATCTCCCGCTCTACCCTCTGTGGGATCTTGTTGACTGCACTCCACTGCTGTTATTGTTCTTGGTGATCACCACATGGTACTGGAATCTCCAATAAACTGGCATCTTCCACTGAAACTAGGCTTCTGCCTTAGCCTCTCATTGGCTTTCTTCATGGTGCCAAGCCTCAACTTCTTTGCATGACCCTTTCATTCCTGGGCCATCAACGTAGAAGACATTGTACCTACATCAAAGACCCTAGCCTCTCACATGCCAAGCCTCAGCTGCTCTCCATGACCCCTTTATACCTTCAAAACAAGTACCACCTGGGTGATCCTTACACAATTCAAGTTTAACAGCAGCACAAAGTACAACCTTGGCTACCTCTGGAATGCAGCTTCTTTGTGTTCTCAGACAAACGGTATCCATCAGTGCCCAGAGCTAAGGCTGTCCCTACATCACTCCAGACCCTAACCTGCCTGAGAGAGATGGTCTCCCAAGCGCTCTCACTCCTAAGCCCACAGATGAGACCCCAGTATCGCTCCACTAACTGTCCAAAGACTGGCCCGCCAGGAGTGCACAGGGCACAGGAAACGCAAAACAGTCTAGATCTTGACTCTCCCAGTCTCCATCTGCTCTCAAAGCTAAAGCTGTTCCACCGCTCTCCAGAACAAAACCTGCCCAGAGAGAGCTAACTTCCCAGGAGTGCTCTCACTCCTAAGATTAGAGGCTCACAGGTACGTAAGAGGGAAAAGCTCCAATCAGAGACAGCAAGACCAACTAACATCAGAGCTACAAAGATGTAGAGAGGCAAGTGCAAGAAACCAAGACTAATTAGTGAGTACTTACCATGTGTGTTCTTTTCTTACCTCACCCAGGATATTTTCTTTTTTTATTGGATATTTTTTGCTTACATTTCATGTTATTATGTTTCCTAGTTTCATATCCATAAGCTTCCTATCCCATCCTACCTCCCCCTTTTATAAGGGTGATCCTCCTCCTCAAGCAATCCACCTTCCTGAACTGGTATTCCCCTATATTGGGAGTCAAGCCTTGGCAGGATCAAGGGCTTTTCCTCCCATTGGTGCCCAAAAAGGCCATCCTCTGATACATTTGCAGCTGCAGCCATGGGTCTTTTCATGTGTATTATTTGGGTAGTGGTTTAGACCCTGAGAGCTCTGGTTGGTTGGTATTATTGTTCTTATAGGGTTGTAAGCACCTTCAGCTTTTTCAAACCTTTCTCTAACTAACTCGGACCTCTTTCTCTGTTTAATGGTTTAGTGTTAGCATTTGCCTCTGTATTTGTCTGGTTATGGCTGAGTCTCTCAGGAGATAGCTATTTTAGGCTCCTTTCAGCATGCATTTTTTGGCTTCATCAATATAGTCTAGGTTTGGTAGCTGTACATATATGGATATTTACAGCTAGATCCCCAGGTGGGGCAGGCTCTGAGTGGTTATTCCTTCAGTCTCTGCTCCAAACTGTGTCTCCATATCTCCTCCTAAGAATATTGTTATCCCTCATTTTAAGAAGAACTGAAACATCTGTGCTTTGGTCTTCTTGAGCTTCACATGCTCTGTGGATTATATCTTGGGTAAACCAAGCTTTTGAGCTAATTTACACTTATCAGTGAGTGCATTCCATGTGGTTTTTTTGTGTGTGATTGTATTAAGTCACCAAGTATGACATTTTCTAGTTCCATCCACTTGCCTATGAATTTCACGAAATCATTGTTTTTCATAGCTGAGTAGTACTCCATTATGTAGATGTACATTTTCTGTATTCATTCTTCTGTTGAAGGTCATCTGAGTTCTTTCCAGCTTCTGACTGTTATAAATAAGGCTGATATGAACATAGTGGAGCATGTCTCCTTGTTATATGTTGGAGCATCTTGGAGTGGTATAGCTGCTTCCTAAGGTAGAAAAAAAGTTCAATATTCTGAGGAACTACCAGACAGATTTGAAAAGTGGTTGTCCAACTTGCAATCCCACCAACCATGGAAGAGTTTTCCTCTTTCTCCACATCCTCACCAGCATCTGTTGTCACCTGAGTTTTGATCATAGCTATTCTGACTGGTGTGAAGTAGAATCTTAGGGTTGTTTTGATTTTCATTTCCCTGATGACTAAGGATGTTCAGCATTTCTTTAGGTACTTCTCAGCCATTTGACATCCTCAGGTGAGAATTCTTTGTTTAGCTTTGTACCCCATTTTTAATAGGGTTGTGTGACTGTCTGGAGTCTAACTTCTTGAATTCTTTGTATATTTTGGATATTATCCCTCTATCAGATGTGGGATTTGCAACGATCTTTTCCCACAATCTGTTGGATGCCCTTTTGTCCTAATGTCAGTGTCCTTTGCCTTTTACAGATGATTTGAATTTTAAGATGTCCCATTTGTCAATTTTTGATCTTAGAGCAAAAGCCATTGGTGTTCTGTTCAGGATACTTTCCCCACTGCCCACGTGTTAGAGCCTTTTCTCCACTTTTTCTCTATTATTTTTAGTGTATCTGATTTTATATAAAGGTCCTTGATCCACTTGAACTCCAGCTTTGTACAGGATGATAAGAATGGAACAATTCTTCTAACTGCTGACCTCCAGTTGAAGCAGCACCATTTTTTCAAATGCCATCTATTTTCCACTGGATGGTTTTAGCTCTGTTGTTAAAGATTAAGTGACCATAGGTTTGTGGGTTCATTTCTGTGTCTTCAATTATATACCATTGATCTACCTTCCTGTCTCTGTACCAATATGATGCAGTTTTGTCACAATTACTCTGACTTACAGCTTGAAGACAGTGATGGGGATTCCCCCACAAGTTCTTATATTGTTGAGGATAGTTTTTGCTCCCAAGGGTTTTATTTTTTATTTCAGATGAATTTGCAAGGAGCTCTTTCTAACTCTATGAAGAATTGAGTTGGAATTTTGATGGGGATTACATTGAATCTGTAGATTGCTTTTGGCAAAATGGCCATTTTTATTATATTAATCCTGCCAATCCATGAACCTGGGAGATTTTTCCATCCTCTGAAACCTTCTTCAACTTCTTTCTTCAGAGACTTGAAAGGGTTGTCATACAGTTCTGTCACTTGCTTGGTTAGAGTCACACCAAGATATTTTATATTATTTGGGACTATCGTGAAGGGTGTCATTTCCCTAATTTTTTTTCAGCCTGTTTATCCTTTGAGTAGAAGAAGGAGACTGATTTGTTTGTGCTAATTTTATAAGAAGATACTTTGCTGAAGTTGTTTCCCAGGCTTAGTTTTTCTCTGGTGGAACTCTTGCAGACACAAGAATACTATCATATCATTTGCAAATAGTGATGTTTTGAATTCTTCCTTTCCATTGTGTATCTCTTTGACTGCCTTTTCTTGTCTGATTCTTCTGGCTAGGCCTTTGAGTACTAAATTGAATAAGTAGTGAGAGAGTAGGCAACCTTATCTATTCCCTCATTTTAGTGGGATTTCTTCAAATTTATCTCCATTAAGCTTGATGTTGGGTGTGGGTTTGCTGTATATTGCTGTTACTATGTTTAGGTATGGGCCTTGAATTCCCGATTTTTTTAAGACTTAGCATCACAGAGTATTAAATTTTGTTGAATGCTTTCTCACGGTCTAATGAGATGATCATGTGATTTTTTCCTTTTCATTTTTTACATAGTGGATTACATTGATAGATTTCCACATATTGAAACATTGCCCATCCCTGGGATGAAGCCTACTTGATCATGATGGATGATCATTTTGTTGTGCTCTTGGATTCAGTTTGTGAGAATGTTATTGACTATTTTTGTGTTGATGTTCATAAATGAAATTGCTCTGATGATCTCTTTCTAAGTTGCGTTTTTGTGTGGTTTTGGGTATAAGTGTAATTGTGGTTTCATAGTAGGAATTGGGTAGTGTTAACTCTGTATCTATTTTGGGGGATAATTTGGACAGTATTCATATAAGATCTTCTTTGAAGGTCTGATAGAATTCTGTATTAAAGTCTTCTGGTTCTAGACTTTGTTATGTTGAGAGACATTTAATAACTGCTTCTATTTCATTAGCAGTTAAGGGACTGTTCAGATGGTTTTACTGATTTAACTTTGATACCAGGTATCTGTCTAGAAAATTGTCTATTTCATCCAGATTTTTGTTGAATATAGGCTTTTGTAGAAGAATCTGGTGATGTTTTTAATTTTCTCAGTTTCCGTTGTTATGTCTCCCTTTTCATTTCTTCTTCTTCTTCTTTTTTAAATTTTGATACACTCTCTGTGCTCTCTGGTTAGCCTGGCTAAGAGTTTATCTATTTTGTTGATTTTTCTCAAAGAACTAACTCCTGTTTTTTCTGATTGTTTGAATAGTTCTTTTTGTTTCTACTTGATTGATTTCACTCTGAGTTTGATTATGTCCTGCCTTCTACTCCTCTTGAGTCTATGAGCTAGAACTTTTAGGTGTGATGTCAAGGTGCTAGTGTAAGATCTTTCCAATTTCTTTTTGGAGGTACTCTTTGTAATGAGTTTTCCTCTTAGCACTGATTTCTTTCATTGTGCCCCATAAGTTTGGGTATTCTGTACCTTCATTTTTCCTTACATTCTAAAATAACCCTCTAATTTCTTTCTTTATTTCTTCTTTGACCAAGTTATCATTGAGTAGAGTGTTGTTCAACTTCCAGGTATATGTGGGCTTTCTGTCATTATTGTTGTTATTGAAGATCAGTCTTAGTCGTGGTGATCTGATAGGATGCATGGGATTATTTCAATCTACTTGTATCTGTTGAGGTCTGTTTTGTGACCGATTATTTGGCTAGTTTTGGAGAAGGTGCCATGAGGTGCTGAGGAGGTATATTCTTTTGTTTTATTATGACATGTTCTACAAATATCTGATAAGTCCATTTGGTTCATAACTTGTTTTGTTTCTCCATGTCTCTGTTTATTTTGTGTTTCCATGATCTATCCATTGGTGAGAGTGGGGTGTTGAAATCTTCCACTATTTTTGTTTGAGGTGCAATGTATGCTTTGAGCTTTAGTAAGATTTCTTTTATGAGTGTAGGTGTACTTGCATTTGGAACATATATATTCAGGATTGAGAGTTCAGGATATTCTGAATATGAAGTGTCCTTCCTTATCTTTTTTGATAACTTTTGGTTGAAAGTCCATTTTATTTGATATTAGAATGGCTACTCCAGCTTTTTATTTGGGCCCATTTGCTTGGAAAATTGTTTTCCATCCTTTTCCTCTGAGGTAGTGTCTGTCTCTGTCACTGTGTTGGGTTTCTTGTGTGTAGCAAAATGCTGAGTCCTCTTTACATATCCAGTCTGTTAGTCTATGTCTTTTTATTGGGAATTGATTACATTGATGTTAAGAGATATTAAAGAATAGTGATTGTTGTTTTCTGTTATTTTTGTTGTTAGGGGTGAAAGGCCTGTTTCTTCCCCTTTTGTAGGGTGTAGTTTCCCTCCTTACATTGGAGTTTTCCATCTATCATTCTTTGTAGGTCTGGATTTATAGAAATATATAGTGCAAATTTTGTTTTGTCATGGAATATCTTGGTTTCTCCATCTACGTTAATTGAGAGTTTTGCTGGATACAGTAGCCTGGGCTGGCATTTGTGTTTTCTTAGTGTCTGCTGACATGTGCCCAGGATCTTCTGGCTTTCATAGTCTTTGGTAAGTAATCTGGTGTAATTCTAATAGGTCTGCCTTTATATGTGACTTGACATTTTTCCTTACTGCTTTTAATATTCTTTCTTTGTTTTGTTCACTTGGTGTTTTGACTATTATGTGACAGGAAGAATTTCTTGTCTGGTCCAATCTGTTGGAGTTCTATATGCTTCTTGTATGTTTATGGGCATTTCTTTCTTTAGGTTAGGGAAGTTTTCTTCTATAATTTTATCGAAGATATTTACTGGCCCTTTAAGTTGGGAGTCTTTGCTCTCTTCTACACCTATTATCCTTAAGTTTCAACTTCTCATTGTGTCCTTGATTTACTGGATGTTTTTTGTTAGGATCCTTTTTGTGTTTTATATTTTCTTTGAGGGTTATGTGAATGTTTTCTATGGTATCTTCTGCCCTTGTGATTCTTTCGTCTATCTCTTGTATTCTTTTGGTGATGCTTGCATTTGTGACTCCTGATCTCTTTCCTAGGATTTCTTTGTCCATTGTTCTTTCCCTTGTGATGTGTTAATTGGCTCTATTTCTATTTTTAAATCCTGGATTGTTTTCTTTAATTCTGTCACCTTTTTGGTTGTGTTTTTCTGTAATTCTTGAAGGGATATTTGTGTTTTCTCTTTAAGTGCTTCTACTTGTTTACCTGTGTTGTCCTGCATTTTTAAACAGAGTTATATCCCCTTCTTAAAGTCCTCTGTCATCATCATGAGATGTGACTTCAAATCCAAATCTTGGTTTCGAGTGTGTTTGGATGTCCAGTATTTACTTTGATGGGAGAACTGGGCTCTGATGATGCCAAGTAATCTTGGTTTCTGTTCCTTAGGTTCTTGTTCTTGCCTTTTGCCATCAAGTTGTATCTGGTGTTATCTTGTATTGCTGTCTCTGACAGTGGTTTGACCCTCCTGTAAGCTTGTGTATCACCACTCCTGTAGACCTTTTTTTCTCACAACTGTGGTACAGGTTCAGCTCCAGGGACAGACAGAAACTGGAAGGGTCTTATCCCAGACTGCTTCTGGGATTGTGTCCTGAGGCCTTCAGGCAGGTCACTTGGAGTTGAAGTGTTTGTCTTACCTCTGCTCTCAGATATGTCAGTCCTCCTGGTGCCTGGCTTTAAGCTCTAGACACAGGCAGAAGCCAGAGGGTCCTGCCCTTGACTGTAACTAACTTCCCTTTCCCAGAGGGCACCAGGGGGTTCCTCTCAGACCAGGAATTCTGAATGATATTTTCTACTTCCATCACCTTTCCTAAGAATTTCATGTAGCCATGTGAGGTCCAAATTGAATCTCTTCAAGGACCTCTTAAATGAGTATCATGGAGGCAGTGATCAATGCAAAAGCAAGAGTAGTTTAATTCTGATATGTCTTGGCCATACCACTTCAAGGGAAGGCATCCCTGAGCAGACTCTAACAGGGAGTTATATACCTTGAAAACA
Source organism: Rattus rattus (assembly GCF_011064425.1). Classification (NCBI taxonomy): domain Eukaryota; kingdom Metazoa; phylum Chordata; class Mammalia; order Rodentia; family Muridae; genus Rattus; species Rattus rattus. The sequence continues at coordinate 221,238,129 of NC_046154.1, read as the reverse complement.
ATTCCAGCAGAATTCAAACAATGATAACTAGGCAGGATAGTATTGATGAGGCAAATGTCCTTCAATCAGGCTTGTGGTCAATGAAACAGTCTGGACTTCCCGGGGGTTAGGGGAGGTTAGGAGTCAAAGTGGTGGGTAGTCTCATGTAAATTTGTTTCACAGTTTGGCTTGTAGCTACTCCAGGAATTAAACTAACTCTACTCTTTATGTAAGGGAGGGGTCTTTCTTGCTTAGAGGTTTGTGGTGGAATTTTTCCACTGGCATCATATTGACCCCAACACTGGCTTTCTCAGTCATTGTTTTTAATAGCTCACTAGTCATTGTTCTGTGAAGAGTCATTTCCCCTATGTGAGGGAATGCCAAGGCATTGGCATGGGAGTGAGTGGGTGGGGATGAGAGCATCCTTGCGGAGGAAGGGGGAGCGGGTATGAAAGAGGGAGGAAAGGGAAATAACATTTGAAGTATAAATACATAAAATATCAAATAAAATTAAATTAAAAATTATTTATGAAAGACATGGAAAAAGAAAAAAGAAACCAAAGACTAATTGACATCATCAGAACCTAGTTCTTCCACCACAGCAAGTACTGGACACCCCAACATGCATGAAAGCAAGATTTGGATTTAAAATCACATCTCATAATGATGATAGAGGACTTTAAGACAGACATAAATAGCTTCCTTAAAGAAATACATACAAATGGATACAGAAAATGTGATATGTTTACACAATGGAGTACTATTCCGCTATTACAAAAAATTACTACGTGAAATTCTTAGGCAAATGAATGGAACTAGAAAATATCAACTTGAGTGAGGTTAATCAGTCACTATAGAACACACATGGTATGCACTCACTTTTAAATGGATATTACCTCCAAAGTTCAGAATACCCAACAAACAATTCACAAACCACCTGAAGCTCAAGAAGAAGGAAGCACAAAATGAGGATGCTTCAGTCCTTCTTAGAAGGTGGAAGAAAATACTCAATGGAGGAAATACGCAGACAAAGAATAGAGCAGGGACTGAAGAAAATGTCCTCCAGTGACTATTCCACCTGGGGTTCCATCCCATATGCAGCCAGCAAACTTATCCACTATTGCTGATGCAATAAGAAGTGTTTGCTGACACGAGCCAGATTTGGATGTCTCTTGAGAGGCTCTGCCAGAGAATTACTGTTAGAAATGAGGATGTTTTCAGCTAACTATTGGACTGAGCACGTGGACCCCAATGGAGGAGTTAGAGGAAGGACTGAAGGAGCTGAATGTCTTTGCAACCCCATAGGAAGAAGAACAATATCAACCAACCAGACACCCCCATCAGTGCTCCCAGGGACTAAAACGCCCAAAGAGTACATATGGAGGGACCAATGGCTCAAGTCCCACATGTAGCAAAGGATGGCAATGTCTGGCATCAATAGGAGGAGAAGCCCTTGATCCTGTGAAGGCTCATTTCCCCTGTGTAAGGGAATGCCAGGGTGTTGAGTTTAGAGTGAGTCTGTGGGAGTGGGAGCATGTTCACAGGAGCAAGGGAAGTGGGGACTGGATAGTAGAGATGGGGGAAATATGATAACATTTGAAATGGAAATACATAAAATAGACAATAAAAATAATTAACTGAAAAAAGAAAAAAATTCCCAGTGTTTCCACCTCAAAGATGGTTTTCTCTTCTTAATCTTTGAGAATATCTTAACTCCAGCGAACCACCATCAATTCTCCTAGTAGGCCTTTCTATTAATGATCTTAAAGCCAAAGCCATAGTGCCAAAGTTACTGAGTTCTTCTGCTTCCTGGTGTTGGAACATGACCCCCTTTATTATATTACCAACTTTCTGTTTCCCACCTCCCTCACTTCACAAGCTTGGCTGTTCTGAAACTTGCTCTGTAGATTGTTTTTGAACTTGGGGATCTGTAAGATTCTGTATCCTGGGATTAACATGTATACCAGCATGCTTGGAACAGAACAAGTCCTAGGTGAAAAAGTTTTTCTTCACCTAGGATTTGGCCTGTCCCAGGCTGACCTTGAACTCAGAGATCTTATTTCTTCTGTCTCATGAGATTAAATATATACACCTCCATGCCTTGACCTAAACTTTTTGTCGAAAAGTCCCACTCTCTTAATCTGTTTTCACTTTGAACATAAGATTTAGCTCCATTATAATTCCTTGTGCCCTTGAATAATTGAATCACATATTTTATAGTTTTACTTTCTCAGTTTGTTCCTATTCATTAAAATCCTCTTCATAAGAGTGAACTTTAGTAACTACAGAACAGCATTTATACCAGGCTGTTTTAAAACTTCCATTTTCAAAGCTATTAATCTAAATTCTCTTCACCTTAGCCTCCGGCAGATTCTTAGGACAATGGCAAAAAGCAGCCACATTCTTATTAAAATACCAGAAAACCAGCCTCTAGGCCACATATTGAAATTCTCCAGTGAAATCTCTTGGGTCAGGTCTCCATGGTTCAAATCACTCTCAGGAACAAAGTCTTCCATCTTTCCACTAAGATAGCCCATTAAGCTCCACTTGAGCATTCCACTGGTTTCCAAATTCACATTTTTTTTTCAAATAAAAGGCATGGTCAGGCCTACCAGAACAATGTCCCAGTCCCTGGTACCAACTTCTGACTTAGTTAGGGTTTTACTTCTGTGAACAGACACCATGACCAAGGAAACTATTATAAGGACTACATTAAATTGGGGCTGGCTTGCGGTTTCAGAGGTTCAGTCCGTTATCATGAAGATGGAAGCATGGCAGTGTTCAGGCTGAAATGGCATAGGAACAGTTGAGAGTTCCACATCTTAATCTGAAAACTACTAGAAGACTGATCGTCAGGAAGCTAGAGTAAAGATCTTAAAGACTATGCGAACAGTGACAAAGCTACTTCAAGAAGGCCACAGCTACTTCAACAAGTTCACACATCCAAATGGTACCAGTTTCTGGGCCAAGCATATTCAAACCATGATATCACATAGGCATGCAGACCTGAATGAAGATCCTCATCACCATGTAAAAATTTAGATGTAGCAAGTGTCTGTCTATATTTCCTGAATTCTGGAACTAGGATGCTGAGATCACCAGGACTCCTTTGCTAGCTGGTCTACCCAAATTCGATCGCTCTTTGTTCCTTAAGAGATTCTGTCTTAAAATATACTGTAGAGTATCATTGAGGAAAACTACAGAATAGATCTCTAGCCTCCATATACAAACACACACACACACACACACACACACACACACACACACACACACAGAGAGAGAGAGAGAGAGAGAGAGAGAGAGAGAGAGAGAGAGAGAGAGAGAGAGACATTGTCAAATAGTCAATAGTGCTAAGATGGACATGCAGAAGAAGCCATAACTGAGTAACTGATGAAATAGAACTAGTCTATCCTCAATTGACCTATTGTTGCCAACATTTTATTCAATAAACCAGGAAAGCTTTCAAGTTTTCAGTTAAAATTGCTTTTACAATTTGGAAACCAGTGGGAAGGCAGAGTCTAGTATGGTTTTGTTAATGAGCAGTTAATAAAAAAATTCCAGGAACAGTAAAATTTACTTGTTTTGAAATTTTCTTTGCAATCCTGCACTGTTGATATCATTTTGGTATTGACTGTAGTATAATTAGCTAATTAAAACTATAAAAGTAGGTAAATAGACCATACCAAATGCTGAGAAAACCATAAATTTGCGAAGACTAAAAACCAAACATCATGTTATGGGTTATGGCCAATAAAATTAATTTGCACTCGGAAGAAAACAATATTCAATGAGCCTCAAATTAAGGATTGTAATCATCTAAAGGGGATTTAAATTTCCATAAAATTTATTTTTCACAGTCAATTTAACCTAATTTATTATTTTAAACCAGGTTCATTTTTACACTCATATGTTGCTACTTGATAGAAGTGTGTATAATGTGACTATGGTAATAAAGACTGTTTTCCCTTTATATTCTTCAAATTAGTGAAGATAGTCATAAACTCAATGACACACTGTACAATAATTCAGTGAGAAATGGAGTTATACCTGTCATCTGGGCACTCAGTCAGCGATGGAATGGCTCCTCTGACAACACTGTCATCTGAAAAATTGAAGTCTACTGGATGCACCAAAATATTGTGTTGTTGGAGGTTTAGCAAGCTTTTGATGGGTAAATGATCCATATAGTCAGTCCATACATGGGATGCTTAGTGGTATGTTATGAACTAGCATTTTAGAAATGAACAAATCATTTCCCCAGCCAAGAGTCCTGAATAATCGTTAATAGAGAAGATAGAATTGTGGGGTAAAAGACATGAGACAATGTGCACCAATAGGCTCTAAGGATGTAGAAAATTAAATATGAGTACAGATTTCATGGACTAAGTGACACTTACAGACAAATACAGGGATTCATTTTGATGGCAATATATGATATGTTGAGCAGTCAGCATAAATGCAATGAAGAACCTTGGCAACTAGTCATGTTAGCAGCACCACTAAGCAATTAGATCACAGAACCGTGTTAGCCCACAGATTCTCACAGCAAGCAACAATGCTTCATCACGTTGTCATTTCTCAATTGCACCTTCCTGAAGATGCTGCTATTTGAAGTTTTGACTATGTGTTAAACTTCATAAATGATCTGAAATGACAATAATCACACTACTAGATAACTATATCAAGAACAAATGATAAATGTGTATTCTTCATAAAATGAAAGGTTTTCATTCGATATTAACTTATATTTTATAATATTTACTTCTATACTATATTTAATGGAGCAAAATAAATTCTATAAGCAAATAGTAATAGGTTTTGCTCTGAAATGTAAGCGAGGATTGGTACACAAAAGCCTATGTCCTTTTTTTAGTCCCATGTAAATGAAAAGACATGGCTGAAGTCTGGGAGCTTAGAATCTAGCTCTAGTCTCTTCTCTAGTTGGCTCTCTCTTCCTTTCTTAGGATCCCATCCCTCCCTTTTGTACTCTGAGTGTCTTAAATTCTCTGGTTCTGGGTGCATGTTTTCCAGAGTCAAACTCAATGCCATACTATAATGAATGCTTCCAGAGTTAGCCATGGGAAACTTGTTGTATTGCTTATCAAAGTGAGATTGTTTCTCTCAAAGTATTTTCAACTTAGGTTTAAGAAATGATTCAGGTAAATGATGCCATATGGATGTTGATACAAAGACTATTTAATTGTATGTTAACACACACAGCCTCCTAGATCTGAGATGTGACTGTATGTTCCTCCATTGTCCTTTGTTAGGTTTCATACTTGCAGATCTCTAAGGACACTGACAATGGTCTGCCTGTCCTCTAGGAATAAGGAAAGAATATGTGCAGGTTTTCATATTGACCCGGTTTAATGATATTAACTCATATTTTTATAATATTTACTTCAATACAATATTTAATGGAAGAAAATAAACTCTATAAGCGAATAGTAATAGATTTTATACTGAAATTGTTGTCTGTTTGAAGTGATTCTTTTGAACAGTATTACTCAAACTCAAAGGCCTCCTTTTATACACAATTGAATCTTTGTAACTCTACATGTGTCATATTTATGTCACATAGTGGTTTTTAGTTTATTGCTTTCTCTCTCCATGATTATTTCCTACAGTTCTTTAAAGAATATCTTTTGCTTGCATGCATGCAGGGCAAGGGTTATACAGGATGTTTGGGTGTGTTGAGGAGAGAGAAAAACTTTCAGGCAGAATTTTGTCCTTTCATGGTGTTCATCTCCTCAGTTAAAATCAGGTCATTAGGTTTGTGGGCAAAAGCATTCCCTGCTGAGCATCTGGCTGCATCTGGTTTCTTTCATGAATGCTACTAGAGCAATTACCCCAACATAGAGTTAATCAATCAGTGGAACAAACAGAAGCAATAGAACATCAATCCATTGCTTGTATGTGACCATATGATGTTAATGTTTAGGTTAAAACTCTCATAAATTTTTATTCACAGATTTATACTGTTACTTCTTTCAAAGATCTTATATTTTGAATAGATATAAATATCTTTCTGAAAAGGTGAGGGAGAGAAAAGGTATTAAATGTATTGTTTTCACTGTCTACTAACAGTAAATGAAACCTACCATGGGATCGAAGTTTGCTAGTCAAAATAAGGACTCTAACAGGAATCAGTGATATTTAGCCCATATACCATAATTGTAGTTGTGATAATGCTGTCATCAATATCATGGCGACAAGAAATATAAGCAGATATATTGGTCGGTATATGCTTTCAGGAATGAAGTACAGTGAGCAAAGCGCATCATTTTCAAGTTCTGACATTAGTAAATACCACAGACTAGAAGGCTGCTTCTTTCCACTTTTGGAGGTCAGTTGTCAATCATCAGCAAGCATAGTTTTTTCTTAGGAATCTGTCCTTCGCTTAAATACAAGTACCTTCCTTTCATTTGTTATATGGTCTTTTCTCTGTATAATTGATTTTTAATCTATTCCAGAAGGTTGACAGACATCCCAATTTAAAGCATGCAAGTATGACCTCATCTTACCTTAATTTCTTAGTTTACTACTACATTTTCCAAAACAATTACATTGTAAGTTGTTAATGATTTAATAATTAAGCATATGTATTTTGCAGACACATTACTAAAGCCATAATACTATTTAACTTTTACTCTTTCACATCATTTCAGGCTTAATTTCTATTCTAACCTTAATGACTGAGATAATTAACTATGTGCCATTTTGCACCTGCTTCCTCTTTTGTTAGTTTTCACATATTTTTAAAAGAATAAGATTTAATTGTATAATATTTGATTTGTGTCTAGTAAGGTGGACAGACATAAATCAAGTTTGTATAAAAGATACCATTTCTGTAGCAAATAACTTTAACAGGGATCTTGGAAAACATTGTAAACATTGTAGAGGGAAATTAAATGACTGTTTCTAAAGCAGAAGAAGAAGAAAAAGAAGAAGGAGGAGGAGGAGGAGGAACATTCTGCGGCAATTATGAAATATAAGATACATTTAGAAAGACAAGGTTACATTTTGTCCAGGATAGTATACATAAAAAATGATTTAATGTGAATAAAATATCATGTGGGCAGAATGAGAATCCCAACAGTTACATTCATTCTAAATTAAACAATTATTCATGAACACCTCAGGACATGCTTCATACACATGTTCACCCCCACATACATGCATAAACTCCTCACACATCATTTCTAGTGATAGAACTTTCTTAGAATTTTGAATCTTCTTTCAAAAAAGTTAACAATGTTTCACAAGGAATAAACCACTGTTTGCTGTCTGAATATTGCTGAGTGGTCATTCTAGATAGCAAAAATTATACAATAGAGTGTCTGACTTACCAGTTTTCACATTGTGCCTAGTATAGACGAAAACATTTCAGCCTATTTTCAGTTTAACACTGAGTTTAGCATTTATCAGAAAATATTACTTACTGATTCAGTTCAATAGAATACCAAAGACACTCAGGAAACTCAAGATATTAAGCAATCACTTTCCTCTCTGTTCAGTTTCACAAATTCTCTGACATGACTTCATTTCCAACTCCTACTTCTTTTTCTTTTATGTCACAGATCTTCATAAGCAAAAAACTCTTTGTCTTCAAATATTTGCAAAAGTTATATTACCCTTGCATTTTATCTGTTTATACACTGGTGAAAACTACATTTCCTTTGTGTGCTCTTCTTGTTGCAGGTTCCTATCTCAATGTGGTGCTTTCCCCTTCAGAATTATGTAGTAAGACATGCATTGTTTTTGTCTCCAACTAATTGTGTATATCTCTACAACAACCACTTTCCTCCTTCATTTCTTTCTGTCTGGCTTTAAGTTTCTTTAATTAGGTGATACCACCGCTTGCACGAATTTGAGAGATCGTTTGGCACATTGTTCTACATATGTTAATGTGTTTACTGTATTTCATTGAATCACCCTTATTAAATTTTCCACAGCTCATTTATTTCTGCTCAATATCTTATGAAGAGTGTTACCTCCTGTGATTGTTTAAATAGGATTATTTCCTATTACAGAATTCTGGAATAAACACAACATTATATACTGTACGAATATGTATGCCAAATGTGCATATCAAACATTACATATGCACAACAACTGATACTCATAAGTTGCTGAATAAATGAATTTGAATAAGCATATAGTTGTGTGAATATGACCATTTTAATTCTTATGGTTTTAGCAAACTAACCACACTCCTGAAGGTTGAACATTAAACTTTATACCATCTTCTATTTGTTTGCCTTTTAAGTTGATAATTATTCATTCCACAAAGACTTCATTTCACATATTTTCTTTGAAATGGTAGTATTAGGTAAATCTAATGATATTTGTCACTTGTTAATTATGTCATTTTAATAATTTCTCATGTTATAACAAAGAGAAAAATTCAAAATCATAAAAATACTTAGTATAATTTAAATTTAAAGTTACTAAAGGAGTATAGATTAATAGTTCTGACATCTAAAGCTAAATTTCACTTCAGGGATTATATTTATGCATTATTGTATAAAATTAATTTGCATTTTATATATTTATTAAATTATTTTATTTATTTGCATTCCAAAAAATGCTCAGCCTTCCAACTCCCTCACCACATTCTTCATCCCATCCTTCCTCACCTCCCACCTCTGAAAGATACTCCCCACCTGCCCACTTACCCACACTACAGTCCTACCAGCATTCATCTTCCCTAGAGCATCAAGTTTCCACAGGATTGAACACATCCTTTCCCATTGAGACCAGTGGGCAATCCTCTGTTACACATGTGCCTGCGACCACGAACAATCTCGTGCACGGTCCTTGGTTTATGGCTTAGTCTCTGGGAGCTCTGGAGGGTGCAGCTTAGTTGACATTGTTGCTCTTCCTATTGGGTTGCAATCTCCTTCAGCTCCTTCAATCCTTCCCTAACTCTTCTATAGTGGTTCTGCCCTCTATCTAATGATTGAGCATTCTCAGTCAGCTGCTGGTAGAACCTCTCTGAGGACAGCCATGCCAGACTTCTGACTATATGCACAATATGGCCTCAATGTCAGGATTAGTACACACATGGGGTGGGTTCCAAATTGGTCCAGTCACTGGGTGGCCTTTCTCTCAGTCTCTGATCCACTTTTGTCCCTTCATTTCCTTTAAACAGGAACAATTCTGGGTAAAAAATGTTGCAAATGGGTGGATGATTCTCTGCTTCGATTTGTGGCTATGTCCATCTAACTGGAGGTGTTCTCTTTTGGTTCCATCTTCCCATGGCTGAGATAAAGAAAGATGAAGGTAACAGGAAACAAAGAAAATTGCATTGTTTTAAGGACAGAAGGGAGAATAAATGGAAGTTGATCTAATTATCTTTAAGGATATAAAGGAGAAAATTGCTTTGAAGAAAAAATTAAGAGGTCTATGCCAGGGCAGGCAGCTGGGTTCTTTGAGGTGGACTACTCAGGAATTCTGGGAATGCTTAGCTTGGTATGACAAATTAATAGCCTGGAAATAGGTTTGTACAGTAAGTAGAAGGGAATGTAATTGGAGTTAAATTCATAAGAATGTTAATTCAAGTTATATAAAGAGAAAAGTGATATATATATATGTATATATAATTTTCACAGAGGATAGAGAAAAATATATATATACATATTATATATATATATATATATCCAAAGAGATATTAATCTCCATAGAAGAGAGAATTTCAGTATGCATAGACACATAGATGAATGCATAAATTTAGGCCTTGATCTCAGTATTAAAAATTAGTCATGTAAGAACAAGGCAGGGGAGAGTGGAGGAGAACTGTCTAAATGGATATTAATAATTGTTTAGATTGTTTCAATTGTTTGAATTATCAAATTCGTGTTGTTATAAGCTTGGTGGTTATGGTATTAATAATCCTCTATGGGAGATTTAAAATTAGAACAGACCTAAAGAGAAAGAAGGCTACTCTATTGAATCAATCTATACTTTTGATGGACCAAGTACATGCTATTTTTAGAAAGAGGCTCTATATTTGTGTTAATAGGAAAAAAAGGCTTTGGACCCTGTCTAAAGTTATATGGATCAGATATGACAAAGGTATTCCCCCTGAAGATCTTGGCTACAGAAAAGAAAAATTTGAGAAAACCTAACAGCTCAGGTAAATTGATTTGCTTATTTCTCCACAAGGAAACAGCCTTGTAACTGGCTTAGACGTTATGTGCTTTTGCCTGCCTCTTGCTATCTGGTTATCTCTAGAGTAAACTGGCCTGAGTGTCTATCTCTGGAGTCTGCATCCTTGGAGGTAAGTAGTGTTCAGTGACCTCAGAAAGAGTAAACCTCCTGGAAGGCAGGGATTATTGGTTCTAGTTGGGTGGAAGCCCTTGTGTCCATGGTTAAAGAAGTACTCCTGTGTCCCCCATTTGGATATTTCTCCCGTGACCTATGATTCTGCTTAAGGCAGATCTCTCGTGAGACTGCAGGCTGTGGGGTGTGAGGAAGGAGTGGACATGGCAATTTGCCTCCAATGGAGGTGCAGATAGGAAGAGAGATGGGGGTCACACAGATGGGAGGGTTTCTGTGTCTACTGGGTTCCTTTGAGGTCCCAGCTGGGCTGGTTATTTGGGGGTGTTCCCACCTGTGTTCTTGTTTGCAGCAGATCTCCTCGGAGACATGTAGACTATTGGGTGGGCAAAAGGAGAGGGATGCCAAACTGCCCTGGAGCTGGTGCAGACCAGATGGCCAGTCTTAACATTTTTATCAATCAGAGACTAGACTGCCATATTGTAGAGTGAGAATGGATTAAAAATCTACTTGCTGATAAAATGTAGCAAGCTGTTCACAGAGACATACCCTTAAGTTAATCTCTAAAATAAGTATACTACATCAAATATCCCATCAAAAACTGTGAATGTTATATCAATTTCATTATGTAAAATTCTAATAAATTATACTACTACATAGATAGGACACAGAATTTGAAATACAGGATAGTAAAAGAGGTAGTTGATTTTAATAGTTTATTTTGAGGTAGTTGAGGGTGTATTGCTCATTGGTAAAAGAGAACTTTGGTGTGGGACAGTGTTTTTTCATACACCATATTTGGCTATTATTTTAGGTATATGTATAGGTCTGTGAAGTTCTCTGAGATATCACTAAATATTATACTTAAGAGTTTCAATATTGTTTTTGTTTCTGGTGTAGCAATTTTAAAAGATATTCCAGATGCAGATTATAGCCATTTTAAAATAGTAGAAGCTTGAAAGAAGATAACGAGACACTTAGAATATTACAAAACCACTGGCTTATGGAAAAAATACAACATACTATTTACTGTATGTTCAAGTCAGACAGTTCATATCAATACTAAGATCAATACTCAAATCTGGCACTTAAATCCAGTTTTTATTATAATGTTTAAGGCTAGTTTTACATGAAACTTTATTTGAAATTCCATGTCATGTTCTCCAGGCATTATAAACTTAAGAATATAGGTAAATTTCTTAAAGGCATAAGGAAAATAAAGGAACATGGAAAAGTTTTTAAAATGATGATGCTTAGTTAAATACCAGGAAATCTCTAAAATTGAAATATAAATTATATACTTGACTTTAAAAATGCATTGTAGTTATACTACAAGTTGCTGATGAATGCTTTGTCTTTGGCTATTAATTCTTATTTCAAGTAAGTAATTGTAACTTCAACTTCATTTTCTCTATGTAGACACATCTTCTTTAGAATGAAATAAAAAAACCTCTCCTCTGACCCTTTACAGATTCCTCAGGGGTTTGACCAAGGAGGTTCAGTACTGCTGTGTCACCACAAATTTGATTAATTGCCTTCCATAATCACTAAATTCTGCTGCAAGTCCAATAGGTTTCTGGCAGTATTTTTTCACTATCCCACTGCATAAATAGGACACTAATGATAACTAATGAAACTTCATTCTCCCACACTGAAAAAAATGAACAAATGCTGTCAGAAGAATACATTCTCATTTGAATATGTGAAAAATGGACAATGAAACAGCTCATTTCACAATTGTTTAAAAAATATAGAAACCAGTTATTTAAGTAGTTCAATAGCTTCATTCTTTTATAATACTTCAGAAGCCTGTAATAACTAACTTTGGTTAAACTTCATGTAGTAATGAAGCAAGTCAACCCAGAGAGCCAGGAAGGAAACTGATTGACACTGCCTGAAAGGTTAGAAGTTCACATTATATACTTGGTATTTGAGAATTAGTTTGAAATCAGTCTTGTCTACTAAAATTAAGCTTTGAATCAATAAGACTTCTTGCTCTTCACTAGAATATCATCTAAATGCATATTATGCAAGTATTGAATGAGGTGATAAGATAAATTCACAGAGAAGATAATGAGCCTACATTTAGAAAGTCTGTCCTTTTTATTAGAAATGAAAACGTCATTAGAAGCAATTCAAGATATAGAGAATTTGCAGTAGGTTGTGTGTGCAAAAAGAAATAGGATTGTCATAGACCTTGAACTACAGTGACAATCAAGAATTCCCCCAACACTTTTAGATAACACTGTAAGAGTTTTCAAATTGCAGTTCTGAGCATACAAGTTAGGTACAAAAACACTTACTTGCACTTAAGCACTATGAAATTAGGCACTACTATAGATAATTTACTAGAGTTAGCCATAGGATTTGTGAGGAAAAATTAATGGAAAATACATGTGATAGAGGATGAAAAAGATCTCAAATAAACTTTCAAAAAGTAAATTTTAATATATTAATAAATAAGGAGTCACAATATGTAACTGCAGGCTTTTCATCCATATTCTAGTTTCCAAATAACAACATGGAGCCTATTTGTGTAGGAATAAATGCCGAGGCTATAAGCTTGTGCTTGTTCCCTGACTAGTTGTAACTTATATAACCTATTTGTTCTATTCTATGTGTGTCACATTGTTGGTTACCTAATTCAGTTTCATAAATCCATCTTCTCCAAATCCTGTGTGGAATATTTCTGCCAGAATATTTCCCTAAATTCCTATCTTACTCTTCCAGATGTCTCACTTTCTCATCATGCTTCAGCTCATTCGTGATCAGATGTTTATTAAGAGGTGATGCTTCCACAGGATACACAAGAGATTCTCTCTACAACAATCAAAGTTCAAATAAAGTTAAAACTAATGTTCAATAGATTATAAATTATATTACAAGTTATCTAGTGTTTGGAAAAAGTATATGAGTAATGGGCTATGAATTAAAATAAAAATAGATAAATAACTGGACTTCTTTTACCATAATTTATTATTTTATTTTATCATATTATTTTAATAAGACTTAATAGATAAGCAAATTAAATGTTAGAAATATATCAAAAATTCATAATAGATATAGTACCTTGATTTTTATGTTCCCAGAGCTTAATCCTGATACAAAATATTGTTTGTCTGTTTAGTAACAATGATAACCCATCATCAAAATAAAAGCAATTATTTCAGGAATTATAAGGACGTCACAGAAGCTTGCTATAGTTGTTTTCTTTTTAAAAGATGCCCCTAAGCCCCCCTCTCTTTCTTTCTCCATTCCTGCCTCTTTCCTTACCTACCTCCATTTATGTGTGTGTGTGTGTGTGTGTGTGTGTGTGTGTGTGTGTGTGTATGTGTGTTGGTGTGTGTGTGTATGTGTTGGTCAGAAGGGGATGTTATAACTTTCAGATCTGGATAAAGTCTTTTGATAATATGAGTTCTGGAATGGCTTCTCCAGTCTTCATGATTGAGCAGCAAGTATTCATTTTTTAATTTGATTCTATTTTTACATTTCAAATATTATCCTCTTTTCCAGTTACCCTCCACAAACTCCTTGTCCCATACCCCCTCCCTCTGTTTCTATGAGGGTGCTCCTCCACACAATCAACCCATTCCCACCTCCCTGCCTTGGCACTGGTGCATGGAGCCTACACAGGACCAAGGGCCTCTCCTCCTATTTATGACAGACAAAGCACTCCTCTGCTACTTATGCAGCTGGAGCCGTGAATCCCTCTGTGTATACTCTGGTTAGTGGTTTAGTCCCTGGGAGCTCTGAGGAGTTTGCTTGGTTCATATTGTTTTTCTTCCTATGGGATTGGATATCCCTTCAGCTCCTTCGGTCTTTTCTCTAACTCCTCCATTGGGGGTCCCTGTAGTCAGTCCAGTGGTTGGCTGCAAGCATCTGCCTCTGTATGGTAGAGTCTCTCAAGAGACAGCTATATTAGGCTTTTGTCAGATAGTGTCTTGGTTTGGTGTCTGTATATAGGTTGGATCCTCTGGTGGGACAGTCTCTGGATGGCCTTTTCTTCGGTTTCTGGTCCACATTTTGTCTCAGTATTTCCTTTAGACAGTAACCATTCTCTCCCCTTTGTTAGGCATTTCAGATAATGTCATCCCTGTTGGGTCCTGGGAGCCTCTTGTTTTTCTGGCATCTGAGACTTGCTGGTGGCTACCCCCAGTACCTCATTCCCCATTGTTAAACACCTCTGTTCAAATTGCTGACCCTCTGCATATCATCTCTGTCTCCACTCATACCTGATCCTGCCCCCTTTTCCTTCTCCCCTTTTCCCTCCTCTCCTCTTCCCAAGTCCCATCCACCCTCTAACTCCCATGAGTATTTTGTTTCCCCTTCTAAGAAGGACTGAAGCATCCACATTTGGTCTTCCTTCTTCTTGAGCTTCATGTGGTGTGTGGATTGTATCTTGGGTAATCCGAGCTTTTGGGCAAATATCCAAGTTATCAGTGAGTGCATATCATGCGTGTTCTTTTGTGACTGGGTTACCTCACTTAGGATGATATTTTCTAGTTCGATCCATTTGCCTAAAAATTTCATGAAGTCATTGTTTTTGATAGTTTAGTAGTAGTCCATTGTGTAAATGTGCCACATTTTCTGTATGCATTCCTCCACTGAAGGATGTTTGGGTCCTTTCCAGCTTCTGGCTATTATAAATAAGGCTTCCTGGAGCTAAGACTGTGCCGCAGCTCCCCATACCCAAATACCACCTGGAGAAAGCTGTTCTCCCAGGAGTGCTGTCGCTTTTAAATTCACAGGTAAGATCAACACTTTTGCTCCAATAACTGGCAAAAGAGTGACCAGCGAAGAGACGATAGGGCACAGGAACCACGAAGCAGCCAGGAACAGGATCCTTCAAGTTTCGACCAGCACCCAGGAGCTAACCCTGTGAAACAGCTCTCCAAACCCAAATCCAGCCTGGAGAGCAGCAGGTATTCTTAATCTCTGAGCCATCTGTCCAATCCTTATTATTTCTTTCAAGCTAGATTAAAGGGAATACTTGAACAGGTACTACTTCTTCATAAAATGGAAAATGGCTATTCTTTAGGACACAGGATTCTTTAGATACTAATTATTTGGAATGTCAAGTCCTAACAAAAACCAATATAGGAAGAAAGAAAGGTCTAGAATCAGAAATAATTCACAGTTTATATTTCTCTATATTTTACTCTAGCAAAGAGCATCCGATCTACAATAGCTACTCTGTAAATAATGATTTATCCAAAGAAACCAAATATAGACAAATTTATTCTTATTCTGAGATGTATCCTCTTGGATATGCAGTTTTTTTTTTCTTTTCATTTTCAACTTACATTGAACAAACTTATATTACAAAAAGTTGTCAAGTTACTAAACATTAATTTGTGAATAAGATTAGGTAAAATACATGCATTCTGGATTCTAAAGATAGGATTTCGGTTTACTTCATCTGGAATGATTCTGTACTTAGGCATTAATATAAGCTATATTTACCTGGAATGAAGTGAGTTCACTTACTTTATACCCTTAGCAACTCAGAAGGAAAAGATACACGCCAGTGAAATTTGGGCACCATAGAAAAGTTATCTAGGTCACCATGAAATGAAAGAATATCTTAGTTAACAATGCAAGAATGACTGTCAAGCTTTCATTAGTGAGAATAGACTACAGGAACAGTTATTTATGTCCTGGCTTCCAGTTTCCTGGCTTTAGACATTTCCCATTCATGTGAGCATGTGCCTCTCTGCCTATTTAATTTATGATTTTTTCTTTGGCTCTTTTATTTGTGTTTGTTCATTTGTTTGTTTTGTCCTATCCTGATTTTTGTTTTATTTTATTTTGTTTTTTTTCTTGTTATATTTTATTATTATTACTTAGACACTTGTTTATTTTCTAAGGAGAGACAGAAGAGGTGTGGGTTGTGATAGGTGGTTATAGTAAGAGAATCTAGAGTAATTTGAGGAGTGAATAATGTGATTAAAATACATTGAATGAACAGCATGGATTTTTCAATTAAGAACCAAACCAAACAAACAAATAAACAAGCAAAACAAAAGAGTGAAAGCTTTCTGAATAAGAACACCGAGAGAGAAGTGTGACCTTCACCCAAGAAAATTTAGTTTCTTCTTTTCAACTGTCTATGTTTTCTGCTCCCTAAACATAATTAGAAACCAGAAGTTTGAGTGTGTGTGTGTGTGTGTGAATTTGAGTGTGTGTGTGTGTGTGTGTGGTGTATGTTTGAGTGTGTGTGTTTTTTTAAACTCTTCTGTCACATTTTGCATACCAGGCACAGTTTGCCCTCCCTCCTCTCTTCTCATTCTTTCCCATATCTTCTCTTCCCACATCCATACTTCCTTTACTTTCCCTCAGAAATGGGCAGGACTCTCAGGGATATCAATCAAAGATAGCATAATCAGAGCCAGGGTCAGACATGAGATTTTTTAATGTACTGCATACAGATCACCCTTTCAAACCACTAAAATGTAGAGAACAATAGAGAACTTTCCAGACAAAAATCCTTCAGATGTATCAAATACTGTGCCAGATATCAACATTTTAATATTAATTGAGATTTATAACAATTTACTATTATTGAGAATAAAATGTATATAGAGTTAATTGAGTTCATGTTCTTGATTTTATGTTCCTGTAACTGAGCAAGTAGGATTCAAATTCTTCTATGATGGATGATTCAATTTTATTATATAAATGGATATAGCAGATGAACCACCAATTACAATATGGCGTGATTGATAAAATTAGGTAGCACTATAATTTACCAAATTACTATGATTTGTAATCTAAAAAAAATATAAGGATTTGAAGCATGATGATTGTGATTAAATCATAGACTTAAAGAATAATTTACTTTGTAGTTATTTACATTTTGTTGATGTATATGAAAAATTAACTTGAACAAAAGGAATTTAAAGGGAATGGTTACAAAAGTGGTCTGACCATAGAGTGACTGTCTTGTCAAAATTCCTGTGTAACGAAATTTTTTTTGTTTTTGACGAAAAACAGTAATCATCAGTAATCATAGTAATCATTATGCATTAGCTTTTCTTCCACTATTTCCTTTAAAATAATTGACCAAACTAATGACATTCCATTCCATACAACACATAAATTCACTCACTTAAATTTTATTGAACAAAATATTAAAGGCAAAATTCTTAACATGAACAATAGGATGTTACAATTCATAAAATTGTTTCTTTCCTCTATTTTTTCTTTCATTAAAAGTATATTTTTGAGCAGGGTTTGATGCTACTTGCTATTAATCCTAGCACTCGAGAAGCAGAGGCAGTCTGATCTCTGAGTTCAAGACCAGCATAGAGGACAGAGTAAGTGCCAGGATAGCAATAGCTACACAAAGAAACCCTACCTCAAGAAAAAAACAAAACAGATTTTTTATTATTACATTTTTTATATAAGTACACTGTTGCTGTCTTCAGACACACCAGAAGAGGGCATCAGATCTCATGGTTGTGAGCCACCATGTGTTTGCTGGGAATTGAACTCAGGACCTCTGGAAGAGCAGTCAGTGCTCTTAACCACTGAGCCATCTTTCCAGCAAAAATAGTTTTTAAACACATTACTTTCTGAAACAGGATTTTCATCTCCCATCACCTCCAAGATCCTACCCTACTACATTTTCACCCAAATCCATGTTCTTTCCATCTCTCCTTAGAAAACAAGCATAGGAAAAACTGTTGGTGATCTGTGGAATATTTTCAATCCACATGCCTCCACTTTCAAGAAGCTAATCATTCTGCTAAACAAAATGTCTATCTTATCTGAAAACATATTTATAGGAATAGCCTAAAACAAATTTACCACAACTATTTTGTTATTTTTAATGTTATTATGGAAGATGTAATAATAATCTATTTTTGGTTTTGTTTCTTCTTTTTATAGCTGATATCATAGAATTATCATATTTACAAATCATACCTGAATAAGTTAACTTATCTGATATGATATCATTACATGAGACTCAATAAATTAGAGGTAGATGAAATTTACTTGATGATAGCATTGAGAATAAAATGAATATGGAGCTAATTATTGAGAAGACAGATATTATCTTTGGTTGTATGTGCATACATGTGTGTTCATACATGTAACAGTGTGCATCAAGAGATACTTGGGATTCAGAGGATAACATCAAGTTTTACTCCTAAAATCTTAGATAGATTAATATGTCTCTTGTACCATAGACAATCTGGATCATGACATTTTAGAGATATTCTTGTATACACCTTCCTCTTTACAAGAGGAACTCTAGGATCCAGATTTGTACATGCAAGGTCACCTTACCTGGTTTCTGAGTATTCAAGTGCAAGTTCTTCATGCTTGAACAGCAATCACTTCAAATAGTGAGCCATTTCCACAGTCTGAGAGAATTGTCTATATTTTAGGAAAGATGATTTACTCTCTTTTTGTGCAGTAACTTAGACTTGGAAG
Source organism: Rattus rattus (assembly GCF_011064425.1). Taxonomy (NCBI): domain Eukaryota; kingdom Metazoa; phylum Chordata; class Mammalia; order Rodentia; family Muridae; genus Rattus; species Rattus rattus. Next base: position 221,219,430 of record NC_046154.1, on the reverse strand, counting down.
AATCTATAATTTTATGAAAGGCTACCTGAATAACAAAGAAATAAAGTAAATTTATAAGGTATATAAAAAAAGCTTTAGCTTTTCCTTTGCATTAGGCATTTCCTGAAACTTGCATGAAAGATTTTTTTATTAATTAATTACATTATACATTATATTTCAATTGCAGTTTTCCCTTCCTCCTCTCCTGCCTGTCCCTCCCTACTACTTCACACCTCCCTATACACTTCTTCTCCATTTTTTTTCCAGAAAGGGCAGGCTTCTGAGCAATATCAACAAAACATGGAATATCAAGTGAGAAAAAGACTACATACCTCCTCTCATATTAAGGGTATGTGAGACAACGCAATAGAACACGAGTCTTCAAAACAGGCAAAAGTATCAGAAGTGGCTCATGCCTCCTCTGTAAAGAATTCCACAAAAGCAGTGAGCTATACAACTATAACACTTATTTAGATGTCCTGGATTAGACCCATGTAGTAAATGAAATTATTCTTAATAATCTACTATCTAGTACACAAGCGTCTCACATAGACTGAACTGGCATGAACTTTACTTTACAATACTGTTCTGGGAAGGTGATGCTTGTCAGTTAGCCTATGAAGAATATGTTTAACAAAATGCTAGTTAGAGAAATCACATTTGTTGAAAAGATTCAGTAAATCTAGACATATTCAAAGTGTAATGATTAATTTTTAAGCTGTCCTCTGTAATGATAGAGTATTATCTGTTATAACTTTGTGCATGCATTTATATGATTTATATTTACTTCTTACTTCTTCATAAATACAATAATTTTACATATAATCATTTACCATTCACCATCAATTCATTACAGAATAGTAAAATATTATAAGGCCTACTGTTTACACTCCAAATTTCACTCATATGCCTGTTTGCTGTATGAATCCACAAAATGGGAAGAATTATTACAAAAACAATGTTTTCCAGTCAGTAAACCTAAACATTAATATTTAATATAACTACTCTACCACTGGATGACAGAAGTAAATAACATTAATTTATTCAATAATAATTTACTCTAAAAGAAATATTAATTGACTTTCTAGACATATCTGTGTTATTGCTCTATTTAAGTTAGATCAAATTACATAAAATCATCCATGCCAACATATTTACATTGCTGTGAAACAACTCTTACCTCTCAGAAGTTGATAGGTGGCTTAATGAAATCACAACAGTTGGACATACAGACTGGAAGATCAACAACCAAAAACTTCTTCACAGAACTTTTAGAATTTTTGATAAAGATGGCATTCAGAAATTTAGAATAACCTTAAATCATGCCATTGTTCAAACAATGTCTGCCTTAACTACTACTCATTGTTAATGCAGTGCAAGATAATATGATTATTGCTAAGTGAGAAGAGCACGGTAACACAGGATGTTAACAGGAAAAAGCACCATAGGAAACAGACCCAAACTAGCACTAAACTTACACACATCACATATTCAATCAATCATAATATATGTAGCTTAGTTTTTCTCCATTATAATACAATATAGCTAAACAATACCAAAAGTTGTGTATCTAGAAAGAATTCCAAAGTATGAACTGAAAAATTAACCAATATACTTTTCTATATGTAGAAGATACTTTTATAATAACTTTTATAATAATTCAACAAAGGATGAAAGGAAGACAGGGGTCTACTTTTCTTGTTCAATAAAATATGCTAAATTAAAACTGCATAACTAGTATCTAGATAGGAGAGGCAACAGGAAATGGAAAAGGTGAGCATGATCAAGTATTGGTGGGCTAAGGGAAACAGGACTGAAGCCCTGAGGGCCAGCAGAAATAATGGAAACAGGCAATCTTGGGAGGTAGGGGTGCGGATTGTAGAATGTACCTGAAAGTTGGGAGGTGAGAGACTCTCAGGACTCAAAGGGAAGAACCTTGGATAAAGTACTCTAGAGTGGGGAGGGGAAACTTATAGATTCCACTCCACTGGAGAAGTGCATGAGAGAAAGGAGGTGGAGTGACAAGCACAAATTGGAATCCAGCCCAAGGGGAGGCCCCAGGCCCTTACACTGTTACTGATGCTGTGATGTGCTTGCAGACAGAAGCATGGCTGCTCACTGAAAGGCCGAAAAAGCAGCCGAAAGAACCAGATGTATATCCTAGCACCCAAGCAAAGGACAGAAGCTAGGTAACCCTGTGGTTGTACTGGAGAAAAGCTGGAAGAAGCACAGGAGGAGGGCAGCCACGTGGGAAGAGCAGCAGTGCTAATTGATCTGGGCCCTAGAGATTTCTCAGACACGGAATCACCAGCCAGCATGATATGAGTCCTGACACATATATAGCAGAGGACTGCCCCGTCTGGCCTCAGTGAGAGAATATGCGCCTTCTCTCACTGACTCAGCGAGGTCTTCTGAGGTAGGAGTAAGTGGTGTGGACATCCTCTTGGAGAAGCCAGAGAGAGTATGGGTTGGGAGCTCTGAGGGAGGGCCGACTGGGAGGGGGATGAAGACTGGACTTTAAAAAGTATTAAAGGATAAAAAGATTAAAAAATGAAAACCCCAAAACAAATGTACTTTTTGCCCCAAAAAGTCAACATAACTTTTTTACCTTTTCACTAAAATACAATGATTTTTTCCATTAAAACACTTAAATCACATCATTAAATATGTAATAAAATCAATATAATTGGATTAATAATGTAACTACAGAATAACTTTATAAAATAACATGTGATTTCTCTAAAATGTTTTTTTAAAACACACATTATGACCTTAACTCATTTAATTTGCAATGTAAATGGACATAGTGTCTCACAATGAGGTTTTATATGTGTGTATGTATATATACATATATACATATATACATATGTGTGTGTGTGTATGAAATATGACATATACTATATAATATAAATATACTTGATATAAATGTGTAATTTACCAAATATAATATTATATATTAGTAATATATGAGCTTAGAGAAGCATAGTTTCTTTTTAGTTTCAGTAAAGTATCCATATTTCAGTGAATATGACCATATATAGTCATATATCTCCCTTTAAAATTTTCTATTTTTTCTTTCCTGTTATTAGATATTTTTATTATTTACATTTCAAATGTTATTCTCTTTCCCAGATTCTACTCCGGAAACTCCCTATTCCATCACCTTCCACCTGCTTCTAGGAGCGTGCTCCCCCACCTACCCACCCTCTCACTCACTCACTCCCACCTCCCTGCCCTGGCATTCCTGTACACTGAGGCATTGAGCCTTCACAAGATAATGGGCCTCCACTCCTACAGATGACCTACAAGATCATCTTTGCTACATACGTGGCTGGTCCCTCCAGTTGTACTCTTTGGTTGTTGGTTTAGTTCCTGGGAGTTCTGGCTGGTGTGGTTGGTTCATACTTCTCTTCTTCTTACGGGGTTTCAAACCCCTTCAGCTCCATCAGTCCTTTCTCTAACTGCTTGATTGGAGACCGTTTTCTCAGTCCAATGATTAGCTGCAAGCATCCGCATCTGTATTTGTCAGGCTCTGGCATAGCATTTCAGGAGACAGCTATATCAGGCTCCTCTTAGCATGCACTTGTTGGCATTGGCAATAGTGTCTAGGTTTGCTGTCTGTATATGGGTTGGATCCCAATATTTGGCAGTCTCTGGATGGCTTTTACCTTAGTCTCTGTTCCACCCTTTGTCTACATATTTCCTTCTATGAGTATTTTATTCTCCCCATAAGAAGAGCTGAAGCAGGGCTGAAGAAATGGCTCAGCGGTTAAGAGCACTGACTGCTCTTCCAGAGGTCCTGAGTTCAATTCCCAGCAACCACATGGTGGCTCACAACCATTTGTAATGGGATCCGATGTCCTCTTTGGTGTGTCTGCAGTTAGCAACAGTGTACTAAGACAATGAAATAAATAAAATAAATCTTTTAAAAAAAAGAAGAAGAAGAAGAGCTGAAGCAGAATTTCAGGGTCTTTTTGATTTGCATTTCCCTGATTACTAAGGATGTTTCTTTAGGTATTTCTCAGCCATTCGATATTTCTCAGCTGAGAATTCTTTGTTTAACTCGGTACCCCATTTTGAATAGAGTTATTTGGCTCTCTGGAGTCTGACTTCTTGAGTCTTTGTATATATTGGATATTAATCCTCTATCCAATGTATGATTGGTAAAGACCTTTTCCCAATATGTTGCCATTCTGTCCTAATGACAGTGTCCTTTAACTTACAGAAGCTTTGCAGTTTTATGAGGTCCCATTTGTTGATTCTTGATTTTAGAGCATAAGCTATTGGTGTTTTGTTGAAGAAATTTTCCCAAGTGCCTATGTGTTCAAGGCTCTTCTCCAATTTTTCTTCTATTAGTTTGAGTGTATCTGGTTTGATGTGGAGGTCCTTGATCCACGTGTACTTAAGCTTTGTACAGAGCAATAACGTCAGGGAGGGGAGTTGGGAAGGGGGTGTGGTTGGGGAGGGGGAACACCCATATAGGGGTAAGGGAAGTGGAGGGGGTTGGGATAGGTGTCTTATGGATGGGAAACCAGGAAAGGGAATAATATTTAAATGTAAATAATAAACCCAATAAAAAAAAGTAAGGACTGAAGCATCCACACTTTGATTGTCCTTCTTCTTGAGCTTCATATGGTCTGTGAATTGTATTTTGAGTATTCCAAGCTTTTAAATTTTGAATAGGTATTCACTTTACAACCTTATATTGTATATTTCATTTAACATATCTTATTTGAAGTTAATAGGCTTTTATTGACATTAACACATATATCTTAAACTATATGAAATAAATATCCATACATTAAAAGTATTTTTGTCCCTCATTTGTGCATGAATTTTAATATGCAATTTTATAGAGGAACATTAGATTTCCAAGTTATATTTCCTCAGTTGCAGATTTGTCTTCCGTGGCTTGTGCTACTGCAATTATATTAAATATTAGGGAATAAAGTGCTATGTTCATATTCAGGTCATTTATATGATATAATTTATGGTGGTGTTGACAGTATTGGAAGGGATACTTGAGGTTCAATCCTTTGGTTTTAATCCATGGAGGATAACAGATGATTATTCAGAGTACCCTATTTGTGTGCTCATAAAAATATAATTAAAGTCTTGAATCTAAAAACTGAGTGAACAAACTTGTAGGGTTTAAATATTACATTTAAAAAATGCCTGGTGGTTTTTAAGCCACAACAAATTGAATATGTGATGTATTCTTGTCATTGCTACTGTTATTACCAATCCTGAAAATTTCTGTTTAAGCCTGAGGTAAATATAATTTCATTTAAAGAGTTATCACTGATTCTCCAAAATAAAACTAACAATATTAAATATTTTCTATATCTTCTTTCCTAGAGTACCTAGAGTATCCTTGTGTATCTTTTTCTATAAAACTGCATTTTTTTTCCTAGAAACAAAAAGGAAGATCAACAAACCTAAGAATCAACAAAACCAGGAGCTGGTTCTTTGAAAAAAAATCAACAAAATATATAAACCCTTAGCCAGACTAATCAGAGGGCATAGAGTCATTATCCAAAGCAACAAAAACAAAAATGAAAAGGGAGACATAACAACAGAAACTGTGGAAACACAAAAACTCATCAGTTCATTCTTCAAAAGCTTATCATCAACAAAATTGAAAAACCTAAATGAAATGAAAAATTTTTGAGAAAAATATCAGGTACCAAAGTTAAATCAGGATCAGATATACCATCTAATCAGCCCCATAACTCCTAAAACAAAAGAAGCAACATTAAAAGTCTCCCAAACAAAAAAATCCCAGGACCAGATGGATTTAGTGCAGAATTCTATAAAACCTTCATAGAAGACCTAATACCAAGACACTCCAAACTATTCCACAAAATAGTAACAGAAGGAACACTATCCAATTGCTTCTATGAAGCTACAATTACATTTATACCTAAAGCACACAAAGATCCAACAAAGAGAGAAAACTTCAAATGAACTTTCCTTATGACTATTGATGCACAAATACTCAATAAGATTCTCACAACCTGAATCCAAGAACACACCATCCATCATGATCAAGTGGGCTTCATCCCAGGGGTGCAGGGACAGTTCAATATATGGAAATCCATCAACATAATCCACCATATAAACAAACTCAAAGAAAAAAATCACATGATCATCTCATTAGATGCTGAGAAAGCATTTGACAAAATTCAACACCCCTTCATAATAAAAGTTATGGAAATCCAAGGCCCTTATCTAAGCATAGTAAAAAGCAATATACAGCAAAACGGTAGCCAACATCAATCTAGATGGAGAGAAATTTGAAGCAACCCCACTAAAATCAGAGACTAGATAAGGCTGACCACTCTCTCCCTACCTATTCAATATAGTATTTGAAGTCCTAGCCAGAGCATTAAACAACATAAAGAGGTCAAAGGGATATAAATTAAAAAGGAACAAGTCAAAACATTACTATTTGCTGATAGTATGATGGTATAATTAAGTGACCCCAAAAATTCCACTGGAGAACTGCTAAAGCTGATAAACAACTTCAGCAGTGTGACTGGATATAAAAATAACTCAAACAAATCAGTAGCCTTCCTCTTCTCAAAGGATATACAAGCTGAGGAACAAATTAAGGAAATGACACACTTCACAATAGTCCCAAATAATATAAAATACCTCACTGTGACTGTAACCAAGCAAGTGAAATATCTGGATGACAAAAACTTCAAGCCTCTGAAGAAAGAAATCGAAGATCTCAAAAGATGTAAAGATCTCTCATGCTCATGGATTGGCAGGGTTAATATAGTAAAAAGGGCCATCTTGCTGAAAGCAGTCTACAGATTCCATTCAATACCCTTCAAATTTCCAACTCATTTCTTCATTGAATTAGAAATAGCAATTTGCAAATTCATTTGGAAAGCAAAAAACTCAGGATAGCAAAATATATTCTCAACAATAAAAGGACTTCTGGGAAATCACCATCCCTGATCTCAAGCTATATTACAGAGCAGTCATGATGAAAACTGCTTGGTATTGGTAGAGGGAGAGGCATACAGATCAATTGGACAGAATGGAAGACAGAGAAATGAACCCAAGCACCTATGGTAGCCCTAGATCTTTGACAAAGGAGATAAAAGTATCCAATGGGAAAAAAGGGCAGCATTTTCAACAAACGGTGCTGCTTCACCTGGAGGTCAGCATTTAGAAGAATGCAAATTGACCCATTCTTACCTTCTTGTACAATGCTCAAATCCAAGTGGATCAAAGATCTTCACTTAAAACCAGATACACTGAAACTAATAAAAGAGAAAGTGGAGAAGAGCCTGGAACATATAGGCACTGGGGAAAATTTCCTGAACAGAACACCAATGACTTATGCTCTAGGATCAAGGAGAGACATACAGACGTCAAAAAATTGCAAAGTACCTGTAAGGCAAAGGACACTGTCATAAGACAAAATGACAACCCGCATATTGAAGAAAGGTCTTTACCAATCCTACATACAACAGAAGGCTGACAGCTAATATATACAAAGAACTCAAGAATAGAGTCTCCAGAGAACCAAATAATTCTATTAAAAATGGTGTACAGAGCTAAATAAAGAATTCTCAACTGAGAAATATCAAATGGTTGAAATGCTCCTAAAGAAATGTTCAATATCCTTAGCCATCTGGGAAATGCAAATCAAAACAACCTTGAGATTCCACCTCATACCAGTCAAAATGGCTAAGATCAAAAACTCAGTTGGTTACAGATGCTGGTGATGATGTGGAGAAAGAGGTACACTCCTCCATATTTGGTGGGATTGCAAGCTGGTACAACCACTCTGGAAATCAGTCTGGATGATCCTCAGAAATATGGACACAGTACTACCTGTGGACACAGCTATACCACTCCCCAGCATACACCCCAATATACTCCAACACATAACATGGACATATTCTCCACTATGTTCATAGCATTCTTATTTATAATAGTCTTAAGCTGGAAAGAACCCAGATGTCCTTCTAAAGAGAAATGGATGCAGAAAATATGGTACATTTGGACAATGGAATATTATTCAGCTATTAAAAATATTGACTTCCAGTTCCAACCATTTGCCTACGAATTTTATAAAGTCATTGTTTTTGATAGCTGAGTAATATTCCATTGTGTAGATGTACCATATCATCCTGAGTGAGGTAACCCAATCACAGAGAAACACACATGGTATGCACTCATTGATAAGTGGCTATTAGCCCAAATGCTTGAATTACCCTAGATGCCTAGAACACACAAGACGATGATCAAATGTGAATGCTTCCTCCTTCTTTAAAAGGAGAACAAGAAATACCCTTTGGCAGGGAATAGAGGGCAAAAGATTAAAACAGAGACCCCCCTATTCAGAGCCTGCCCACATGTGGCCCATACATATACAGCCACCCAATTAGACAAGATGGATGAACCAAAAAGAAGCGCAGGCAGACAGGAACTGCATGTAGATCTCTCCTGAGAGACACAGCAAGAATACAACAAATACATAGGCGAATGCCAGCAGCAAACCACTGAATTGAGAACGGGACCCCCGTTGAAGGAATCAGAGAAAGAACTGGAAGAGCTTGAAGGGGCTCGAGACCCCTTATGAACAACAATGCCAAGCAACCAGAGCTTCCAGGGACTAAGCCACTACCTAAAGACTATACATGGACTGACCCTGGATCTGACCTCATAGGTAGCAATGAATAGCCTAGTAAGATCACCAGTGGAAGGGGAAGCCCTGGGTCCTGCTAAGACTGAACCCCCAGAGAACGTGATTGTTGGGGGGAGGGCGGCAATGGGGGGAGGGTAGGGAGAGGAACACCCATAAGGAAGGGGGGGAGGGATTAGGGGGATGTTTCCCCGGAAACCGGGAAAGGGAATAACATTCGAAATGTAAATAAGAAATACTCAAGTTAATAAAAAAAAATTTGACTTCATGGAAATTCTTAGGCAAATGGATGAAACTTGAATATGTCATCCTGAGTGAGGTAACTCAATCACATAAGAACACACATGATATGCACTCAATGGCAAGTGGACAGTAACCCCAAATCTCAGAATACCCAAGATACAATCCACAGACCATATGAAGCTCAAGAAGAGGAAGACCAAAGTGTGGATGTTTCAGACCTTCTTAGAACTGGGAACAAAATTACAAGAGGAAATATGGAGACAATATGTAGAGTAAAGACTAAAGGAAATGTCATCCAGAGACTGCTCCACCTGGGAGATCCATCCCATATACAGACACCAACCGTAGCCAATATTGTGGATTCTAAGAAGTGCATGGTCCTGGAGCCTGATATAGCTGTCTTCTGTGAGACTCTGCCAGAGCTGTCCAACACAGAGGGGTATGCTAGAAGCCAACCTTTCAACTGAGAACAGGGTCCCCAACAGAGGTGTTAGAGAAAGGACTGATAGAGCAGTCCTTTACTACCACATAAGAAGGACAACAATATCAACTAACCAGACCCTCTATTGCATCCAGAGACTAAACTACCATCCCAAGAGAACACAGGGAGGTACATATGTCACCAGCTACATGTGTAGTAGAGGATGGCCTTCTTGATCACCAGTGAGAAGAGAGTCACTTGGTTCTTTCAAGGCTAAATTCCTCAGTGTACAGGAATGTCTGGTCAGGTAGGAAGAATTGGTGGGTGGCTGAGAGAGTACCCTCATAGAAGCAGGTGGTAAGGGATAGCAGGTTTCTGGAGGGGAATTTGGGAAGGGGATAGCATTAAAATGTAAATTAAAAGTCTATTATAAGAAAAGAAAAAAATTAAAGTAAGCTCAGGAAGACACCTAAAAGATTTATATTCTTCACCAAATGTAGAGAAGTATCAATCACTTTTGTGGAAGAGACTCTCAAATTAGTAAAGCTTCCTGCAATATGTTCAAGGGGGTTTAGGAATTTGGCTTTTCAAAAGTGTTACTAATCTGAACATAGATTTTTTTACTATGTAGCCATTTTATGTACCCACAATCCTATGAGTAACTCCTTACACACAGTCCTTCAAGTAATCCCTGCAAAACTCACTATTTTAATTACCTAAACTTAGGTTGTAATCACTTACTAGACTTCTCACCACTGCCCAATCTGTTCACATTTCTTTAGAAAAATTTCACACAATAAAATCAGGTTCTCAGCAAGGACTGGCATAAACAAAGATGTGGTAGTGAAGAGAGTGCGAGTGTCTTGTGCATTGAGTACTGAGACATAAAACTGAGTGTTACAGTGTGAGTGTGTAGTTTCTGTAGGGACAATCTCAGTATAATGACATTTACCTTTATGCATGTGACACAGGACAGTGTGTCCTTTCGATGTTGTTGTTGTTCCTTGTGATTAAATGTTAATATATGCAACCCACATCAGTCATGTTAATATATGAAACCAGGATCAAAAGTGGAGTACTCTTGTGGATGAGGGTTTACTTAGTGTGTTAGTCGTCTTCATTGTACAGGATAATATGAATGATTTATAAATTGGGCTAACTTTATAATTTATAAGGTGGCTAACTTGCTCATGAAATAGAGAATAGATTGTACTCTCTAAAAATAGAATGTTTGGGACAGAATCACTAGTGGGCAGTGGTATGAGCTGTGTGTTTTTTGGTTTTGGTGACAAAGCATGACTGCACACATAACAGACTTTCTAGAGGTAAATTACTTATAGAAAAAAATTAACCGCATTACAAAACTTTCATATAACTTTTCATTGCAATCATCTGTGTTAGGGAAGGAAAATTTTGGGGTAGAGTTTATGTGAAATTATTTGTTATTTCTCATAACTTGGAGGACGCAGAGGACAGAGAATGTAGTAGACCAACATTAAATATCTATTATTGGGATGGAAGTCATGGAATTCAAATCAGTAAAAACAGGAAAACCAAGGCAGAGGAGGTACAAAACACTTCTCACATCCTTCCTTTATTACAGAGTAAGGAAGAGGCCATGGTTCAGAATGCAGACAGGAGATTTCATAACAGCAGAGTATAAGCAACTGTATTAATCATGGAACTCTCAGTAATACAGCATTAAATTGAAAGAGCATTTAAAAAAGCAGTTGGTGCCTCTTAACAAACATACGAAACTCTAGTATATAGGGGTAAATAGGATAAGTATGAGTTCAGTGGAAGTTGAAATATGAGAAAAAAGATTATTACCTTAGTAAGTACAAATTGTTCTACTGATTTATCTGCCTGTATATGTACCAATTCCATACAGTTTTTTTTCTTTTTTTATCATGATGGCTTGAGGTCAGGGGTGGTTTGTTGTATATGGCTTTTACTGTTGGTATGGACCTAGAATTCCTGTCCTTTTCAAGACTTTTATCATGAAGGAGTGTTGAATTTTGCCACATGCTTCCACAGCATCTAATGAGATGATCATTTTTTTTTTAAATTTTGGTCATATAGTGGATTACGTTGATGAATGTCCTTATATTGAACCATTCCTTCATCTCTGGGCTGAAGCCTACTTGATCACAATGGATGATTGTTTTAATGTGTTTTTGATTAGGCTTGAGAGATTTTATTGAGTATTTTTGCATTGATATTCATAAGGAAATTTGGTCTGAAGTTCTCATTCTTTTTTGGGTCTTTGTGTGGTTTATCTATAAGCACAATCATGGCTTCATAGGGTTTTCTTTGTTTATATTTCCTGATTGACTGGCTCATATGAGTAATTAAAGCCTTTATTGGTTGCTAGGTTATTCCTCCATTTATATCTGGAACTTGATAACAATACAGGAAAGGCTGGTTACCAAGCATAATTGAGTATGAGGGATACATTTTTTCTGAACAGTTTGTAGTCAATGTAGAGTTAGGAGAGAGGTTGATTCAGCACTGGCCTCTGAACAAGTATAGTATTTCTGTGGCTATCCTCAACTCACTATATGGTGTGATATTTATAATGTAAGGGGTGTTCAGAAAGATCAGAATGATTTAGACAAGCATGCTAATTGAGTATTTAAGTTTCTAACATAACTAAGACACCATGAAAGTGTAGATGCTTATTAATGCCTCTTTATGAAAAGTCATACAAGTACTCTGATACTTATAATTGAATTCAATATTTGTGGTATTTTAATATATGTATATGTATATGTATATGTATATGTATATGTATATGTATATGTATATGTATATGTATATGTATATGTATATGTGTATATGTATATGTATATGTATATGTATATGTATGTATGTGTGTGGGTGCATGACCTTCCCTAGTAAGGTTAAATTTTGTGAATTTAAACATTAGGTTTTTGTTCTTGTGTTTTTAATAATTGATAATATAAGTACCAACACAGGATACTTTCAAATCAGTATTCCATATCTGTTTGTCATCATTTATCCCTTCATTTATGTTTTCCTTTCAGCCCTCTTTGTAACCATTTCCAGCCACTTTTCTAAGAGCCTTAAGACCTCCAAAAGTGGAATAACATATCTTTACTAAATCTATAGTTTTCTTTTTTTTACTTAAATTAAGAGTGTTGATTTGTTCCTAAATGCTATGAAATACTAATCTACTTTCATCAGTTTAGAATGCTTTTATCTCTAAAACAATTGTCCATATGTCAAACTGAATCACTTTCTTGCTAAAGATATGAAAACTGTTTAGTCAGTGAACATCATATTTAAAGTTCTGTCTAGATATTTGAAGTAGATAATTAATCTCTCTTTCCCTCTCTAGGAGAAGTCATTGTTAATATATGTTGCAATCCCTAATATGATAAGACAGTTTCACTAATAGGTTATATCAGAATGAAGGATCCTTGAGAAAAGTATGATTTGTTAAAAGAAAAATTGTAAACAGCAGTGAAAATACAAATCTAACCTCTTAAATTTAGCATATGTATTTCATAATTTAGTAAAATTTAGTAGTTTATATTTGCCTATAACCTTGTATAAAGGGTTTAAAGATTTATGATTACTTCTTTACCCATCCTCATATTTCCATATACTTTACAGATTATTCTTCAGTTCTATTGACATCTTAAACTAAATCTAAGTTTGCCAATAAAATTTGAAAATACCTCGATAAATATAAATATGAGAACCCATTGGTAATTAAAAGTCTAAAGTCCATATATATATATATATATATATATGTATATACATATGTCATGTATGTCTCTCATATTTTATAGCATATATGTACAAATTTACATAAAGGCTAGTAGTTATTACAAAGAAATTATTGATTACTTAATTTTAATATAAGAATTTTGATTGATTAACATAAGGTAATAGTTATAGAATGCAATTCATGTTCCCCTGTTCCCATGGCTTATCTCCATGAACAAATTAGTCAATCCAACACTGTTTGGTGTTTTAGATGTACAGTCTAGGTTTTGGGAAGAATATGAAATGAGGATTGCAAGTTTGGTATTCACCAGTTTTGTATAATAAATTCTTGTTTCAAAATTAAATGTACTATCATATATATGTATATATATATAAATTAACCTATTTTAATAATTAACATTAGGTCCTTATGAATAATATTGTAACATTTTTAAAAATAACAAAGTATGTTTTACAACAAGAATGTATATACACATGTTTATTCCTAGTAATTAGATGAGAAAATTATTAACAGCCTAGTTACACCCTTTCCTTTTTTCCCTGTAGACGCAATTCTGTATTATGTCAAGGTCTCTTGTTTGACTCCATGACTTTTATTAGAGGAAAGGCTGAAACATCAGTCAGTATTCTCTGATGTCTAAGGAGATGCAGTCTGATAATAATTGTTTTAACACCATTGATATTTCATATTGGCCAATGAAATACAAGGATGAGTTTGATAGTTATCATATTCTCATATAGTTTCTCCACAGAAATTAACTTTATTCTTTCTTCTGAGAGAAGAAGTGGACACAAGTTCCCATTCCTAATCCATAAGCTAACTTTATGGATAACTACTATAACTACTGCTGACAGCAGTTATGAGCATAATTATTAGTAGATAAATGTTCCCTTTTTTATTTTGCAAAAGCAATAATTGTATAAAGTAAAAGACCTGACAAAAAAATTTAACTCAGTTTTATACTGATTTTTTTTGTGATATTTAAATTTGAAATTGCAGTTTTAAATACTATAAAAGATTAAGGGTATTATAAGGAGCATGTGTCTTTAATATGGTATAAGAATGTGGTTATATTATCTTTGAAATCCCTTTAATGAAAGCCCTGTGACACAGCCCTACATACTAAAATCCTGCCAAAAGAAAACTTGTCCCTCAGGAGTGTGATCACACACAGGCACATAGGTGAGACCACCAATAGTGTTTCAATACATGGTACACGTAGAACCTGTCCAGGGCCCAGTGGACTCAGGAACCACAGCGCAGCCCTGGACAAAGCCATCCTGTTTCCCTCTGCACCCAGAAGCTGACCTTGTGCCACAGTCCTCCGCACCCCAGTCCCACTCAGGGAAAACTTGTTCTCCAAGAGTGTTGAGGAATCCATGCTCACAGGCACACATGAGGGACAAGCTACAATAAGGTACAGAAAGGACAACTGACATCAGAGATAACCAGAGGGCAAGAGGCAAGCAAAAAAAAAAAAAACCAAACAAACAAAACAAACAAACAAACAAACAAAACATAAGAACATCATCAGAACTCAGTTCTCCCATGACAGCAAACCCTGTATACCTGAACAAATAGAAGCACTTAAAGAGGAAACAAACACAAAAATTCCTTAAAGAAATATGGGAAAACACAATCAAATAGGTGAAGGAATTGAACAAAACCATCTAGGATCTAGAAATGAAAGTAGAAAGAACAAAGAACTCACAAAGAGAGACAACCATGGAGATAGAAAACCTGGAAAGAGATCAGGAGTCATACATGTGAACATCACCAAGAAAATACAAGAGATAGAAGAGAGAATCTCAGGTGTTGAAGATACCATTGAAAACATTGAAGGAACAGTCAAAAAATGCAAAATGTACAAAGTTCCTAACCCAAAACAAACAAGAAATTCAGGACACAGTGAGAACAAACCTAATGATAATAGGTATAGAAGAGAGCGAATTAAATTAAAATTCCAAATTACAGAGCTAGTAAATATCTTCAACAATACTACAGAAGAAAACTTTCCTAACCTTAAAAAAGAGATGCCCATGAACACAAAAGAAGCCTGTAGAACTCCAAATAGATTGGAACAGAAAAGAAATTCCTTCTGTCACATAGTAGTCAAAACACCAAATACACAAAACAAAGAAAGAATATTAAAAGCAATAAGGGAAAATAATCAAGTAAAATATAAAGACAGACCTATCAGAATTACACCAGACTTCTCACCAGAAACTCAAAAACAAGAAGATACCGGACAGATGTTATATGGACCCTAAGAAAACAAAAATGCCAGCCCAGGCTATTATATACAGCAAAACACTCAACATGTAAAAAAGACACGTGCTCCACTATGTTCATCGCAGCCTTATTTATAAAAGCCAGAAGCTGGAAAGAACCCAGATGCCCTTCAACAGAGGAATGGATACAGAAAATGTGGTACACCTACACAATGGAATATTACTCAGCTATCAAAAACAATGACTTTATGAAATTCATAGGCAAATGGTTGGAACTGGAAAATATCATCCTGAGTGAGCTAACCCAATCACAGAAAGACACATATGGTATGCACTCATTGATAAGTAGCTATTAGCCCAATTGCTTGAATTACCCTAGATGCCTAGAACAAATGAAACTCAAGACGGATGATCAAAATGTGAATACTTCACTCCTTCTCTAAAAAGGGGAACAAGAATACCCTTGGCAGGGAATAGAGAGGCAAAGATTAAAACAGAGACTGAAGGAACACCCATTCAGAGCCTGCCCCACATGTGGCCCATACATATACAGCCACCCAATTAGACAAGATGGATGAAGCAAAGAAGTGCAGGCCGACTGGAGCTGGATGTAGATCGCTCCTGAGAGACACAGCCAGAATACAGCAAATACAGAGGCTAATCCCAGCAGCAAACCACTGAACTGAGAATAGGACCCCCGTTGAAGGAATCAGAGAAAGAACTGGAAGAGCTTGAAGGGGCTCGAGACCCCATATGTACAACAATGCCAAGCAACCAGAGCTTCCAGGGACTAAGCCACTACCTAAAGACTATACATGGACTGACCCTGGACTCTGACCTCATAGGTAGCAGTGAATATCCTAAAAGAGCACCAGTGGAAGGGGAAGCCCTGGGTCCTGCTAAGACTGAACCCCCAGTGAACTAGACTGTTGGGGGAGGGCGGCAATGGGGGAGGGTGGGAAGGGGAACCCCATAAGGAAGGGGAGGGGGGAGGGGGATGTTTGCCCGGAAACCGGGAAAGGGAATAACATTCGAATGTATATAAGAAATACTCAAGTTAATAAAAATAATAATAATAATCTGTAACTGTTTTGCAAATAAAAATTGATGAATGATTGAAAAAAAAAAGAATTCTCAACTGAGGAATATCAAATGGTCAATAAGCACCTATGAAAATGTTCAACATCCTTAGTTATCAGGGAAATGCAAATCAAAACAACCTTGAGATTCCACCTCATACCAGTCAGATCAAAACTCAGGGAAAGATAAAAAACTCAGGTGACAGCAGATGCTGGCGAGGCTGTGGAGAAAGAAGAATATTCTTCCAATACTGATAGGATTGCAAGCTGGTACAACCACTCTGGAAATCAGTCTGGAAGTTCCTCACAGAATTGGACATAAGACCTAGTTATACCACTTCTGAATATATACCCAAAAGATATAGTCAAACATATGACAAGAACACATGCTCCACTTTGTTCATAGCTGCGTTATTTATAATAGCTGAAAGCTGGAAACAACCCAAATGTCCCTCAACTGAGGAATGGATACAGAAAATGTGGTACATCGACACAATAGAGTACGACTCAGCCATTTAAAAATGGCTTCACAAAATTCACAGGCAAACAAACAAAACTAGAAAATATCATCTTGAGTGAGGTAACACGATCACCATAGAAAACACATGGTATGAACTCACTGATAAGTGTATATTAGGCACAAGCCTCAGAATAACCACAATACTACTCACAGACAATATGAAGCTCAAGAAGGAAGACAATAGTCAGGAAGCTCCAGTCCTACCTAGAAGAAGGAACAAAATAATCATGGAAGGTACAGGAAGGAAGGTACCCTGGAAAGAGCAAGTGAAAGAGGGGACAGGATCAGGTGTGGGAGGAGAAAAGGGAGAAGTCGCAGACTCAGGATATTAAACAGAGGTGTGTAGCAATGGGTGATGGAGAAATGTGGGAAAGTCCCAGATGACAGGAAAGCAAGGAACTCCTAGGACACAATGTGGATGACATTAGCCGAAATACTCAACAAAGGGGAGAAAAATTCAGTAGAGATCATTTTCAGTGGTTAAGAACAGCCTCAAAATGTTAACACAGAATTGTTACTTCCTAAAGAAAATGCAGGGACAAGGCATTGAGCAGAGAGTGGAGGAAAGGCCATCCAGAGACTGCCCCACCTAGAGAACCAACCAATCTGCAGGCACAAACCCATACATTATTGCTGACGTCAAAAGTACTTGCTGACAGGAGCCTAGTGTAGCTGTCCTCCGACAGATTCTGCCAGAGCCTGACCAATACAGGTGTGGATACTCCCAGCCAATCATCAGACTGAGCACAAGGACTCCCAATGGAGGAATTATGGGAAAGACTGAACAACTGAAGGGTTTGCAACCCCATAAGAAGAACAATGACAATCATCCAGATCCCCAAAGTTCCCAAGGACTAAAGCACCAGCCAAAGACTACTTACCGAAAGACCCATGGCTCCAGCAGCTTATGCATCAGTGGATTGCCTTATCTGGCATCAGTGCAGCCCTTGCTCCTATGAAGAATCTGTGCCCCAAAACAGGGGAATGCTAGGGTTGTATGGCAAGAGTGGCTGGTGGGTGTGTGGGGGAGCTCCCTCAGAAAAGCAGGGAGAGAATGTTTGGGATAGAGAGTTTGCAGAGGGGAAACCAGGAAGGTTGATAACATTAGAAATATAAAAAAACAGCATAACCAATAATAAATAAATAAATAAATAAATATCATTCCCTTAGTTATTAATAAATTCTTCCAAATTTACTCATAATGACATATAATGACTCATAGTGACATCTAATATAATAGGGTAGAAATTAATGGCAGAGTCTCAGGTAACATGACTAAAGGTATTTTCTAATATTTCAATAGTCCTGTTTAGTTCTGTTTTGAATAGTAGACAAATGGCAGAAAAAAACCACACTGAATATATGGATATAATTAACCAATGATTATAGACACAAAGGATTTGCATGGCAAATTTAGCAAACTCTTTAATACCTAAAAATAGACATAATTCTATCTCTTTTAATGGATTTTTATAAGACTTGTAATTTTTAAGTAACATTACAAAGATTCAGGAGGTTGTACCTATGTATTTAGGAATATATATATATATATATATATATATATATATATTATTAAATGCATGCAGCAGAATGATAGAGTTTGCTTACTTGTAATATGTATTACTTTACCAACTATGACATTTTAGATGAGGTAGTATTATACAAGAGTTTTGTCTAGTGACATGAACTTTAAATCCGTTAAGAAAATGTTTATAAAAAGTCAGTCATGAATGTATCTTGCAGGGTTCTACTGCAAGGGCAATACTGTTGATTTTTTTTTCTATTGAATAAATAGCACCCTCCAGAATCATGAAGACAGCAAGTTGGAATGAAGTTCTAAGGTCAATATCATATTCAGTCTACCATATTCTACGACTCATATATCTCTGTTGACTGACACAGTCTTATCATCAAGTTCTTAAAGATAAAAGAACAATGACTGGAAAAGGGGTTTATATGATCCTAAAATCCAAAATCACTAAAAGATGTCCATAGTTGACATTACATTTTCTGTTTGATAGATTGTTCCTGGGCACGTATTGACATACTCTCCCATACATATTATGATTTAACCTCAATTTTATTTATTTACTTTATGTATATTGATCATTTTATTTACGATAACAAAATTAACATGTTGGTGAAAAATTTTATAATCACACAATTATTTATGTAGAAATTAAGGGAATTCATAAAACAATAGTAAGTGTTCTACAGCTAATTAAATATAAATTGTGACTTATATTCATCAAAGAGTATAAAAATGTAATTAGTATTCTTAACAGGGCCTAAGTATGTAAAGTACTCACAAAGTTCCTCATTGTTGTTTAAATAGATGTTAAATCTTGATGTTGAAGTCCTTACCATCTGGGAGAAACCAGATGGAAAAGACAGTTCCATGTGCAGATAGCTTCTGGCTTAAAAACATCACATCATTTTGCCTAAGTCATTTATTTAAATGACATATTTTTGTACACATTTAAAAAAATATAAATGTTGACATTGAATGACAATGCTGTGGAGTAAAGCCTGTATCTGTCTCATTAGTGTGCAGAGATTAGCTCCTCAATTCTCTGTTATGTGACAGACTAATACAAATATTTTGGTACTTCAAACATTTATGCAATAATTTTATTAATTTACTGATTAACAAGATGACATTCTGACTAATATTAGACATATTTTGAAAATCTATGGTGACATTTTATCTCAATTGTTCATATACTTTAAGAAATTTTTGGCCTGGAGAGATGGCTCAGAGATTAAGAACACTGGTTACTTTTCTATAGGTCCTGAGTTCAATTCTCAGCAACCACATGGTGCCTCACAACCATTTGCAATGGGATCAAATGCCTCATTCTGGTGTGTCTTAAGACAGCTACAATTATAAATATAAATATAAATATAAATATATATATATATTAAAACAACAACAATACAACAACAAAAAGACAACTCCAAAACTAAAAAAAAGACAAAATAACCCTATTTGTGGTAGTACTTACTCCTAATTTTCTCTTACTGGAATTTATTATGACTTTCATTGAATCTTGGTTCTAATGTATAATATCTATCTATCCATCCATCCATCCATCTGTCCATCCATCCATCCGTCCATCTGTCTGTCTGTCTATTTATCTATCCATATCTATATCTATATATCTATATATTTATGTAATACAAAAATAATTTGTATTTTACATTATTATGTATTGAGGTAAGAAAGTTCATCAGGGCCTACTGTTAGTAAAAAAATTACAGACCGACAATAACTATTGACAAATACGTTTTTCTATAGAAACAAACCTCCTGCTATGTCCTATAAACTTATAACTATCTGAATAGTGGCAACATTATTGGATTCAATATATATTTTATAATGTATGATATATGTAAGGATATTTATTATACATTCAAGTATATTTGCATATATCTACATATATTATATTATGTTATGATATGTTATGTTATATTTATTATATTATATTAAACATACATGGGACACCCAAGATTCACTGAACATGATAATCAGAAAAGGAAGAAAGATTGTCAAACCTGAATTCTGGAAAGGACTGACAGCAGTGATCTGGTGATCATGATTAGGATTTTGTACCCATGAATTTTTAACAATCTGATTGTCTGAACTTGATGTGCAAGAAGGTTACATCATTAAACATACTGACATGGAGGTAAGGATGTTTATAAGGTTCCACCCTTAGTAGAACAGCTGCAGGCTGTCAATGACCCATGAGGAAAGAAGACTATTCATTTAGGCATAAACCTCCCTATAGGTAAAATAACCCTACTTTGAACAGCCCCTAACTATGCACCATATTGGATCTGTTAAGAAATTCAGCCTTCTGGATTAAAGAATTACTGTGATGTCAGCCCTTATAGTTTTATTCAGTCATGTTGAACTGTTGTGCAATAAGTTCATGTTCTAAATCTCCTTCTAATACATATGTCTTAGTCAGGACCCCATTACTGTGAAGAGGCACCATGATCATGGCAATACTTCTAAAAGAAAGCAAAAATTGGGACTTGATTACAGTTTAAGATATCTAGATGATTATCATGTCAGGGAGCCTGATGACATCCCACAGATATGGTGGCTGAGAGTACTATATCTGAACATGAAAGGTGGCAGGAGGTGGTGTGCACTGATGAGCTTTTAAATCCCAAACTTCACTCCTAGTGATATGCTGCCTCCAACATGGCCACAACTCCGAACTAATCTCAAGTAGTATCATGCTTTGATGACCAAGAATTAAATTATGAGCCTATGGGTAGCCATTCTTACTCAAGCCATCATAATATATTCCTTCCATCAGTTATTTTCTTCAATTCAAAAACACCCTGACTGATTTGCTTTCAAAAGTTATATTCTAACCAAGGTACCCTGACTTATTTACTTGCAATAATTATATTCTAATTTGTGGCTTTTCATTGTTTTAGAAGATGGTTAAGCACGTTACTTTCTTTGTGATTTTAAAATTCTAACTTACTTTCTTTTGGCTTTTGGCTGTTTTTCTTTAAGTTATATTAAATGTTGCAGCTTCTTCTGAAAAGTAAGTTATTTCCAGACTTTCCATAGACTCTATGTTTGGTTTTCACAGTTCCATCTGCTATCAGAGATCTAGGAATACTTATACTCACACTTCTTTTGCAGTTGAAATTCTTGATTTGCTTTTCAAAACTGTTTTGCCTACATCCCATGGGCCAACACCAATCCATGACACTATTAGTGGTAGATACTCTGTTATGCTTGCAGATAAGATTTTGCCATGGATGTCCTTTGAAGGTTTCTACCCAGCAGCTGACTCAGACAGATAAATAGATCCACAGCCAAACAGTGGATGGAGATTAGTGACTCTAAGGGAAAACTTGGGTGGGAAAGATTGTGGCAGGAAGGGGATAGGAACTCCACCTGGATCCTTGGGGCTTTCAAAGACAAAACTCTTCCAGTAAGAATCAAAAATCCCCCAAACATATGCAGCTGGAGCCATGGGTCAGAAATAACCAGTAAAAATTAAATAAATAAATAAAAATCTCCCATACTAGAAGAGCGTCCCCTTCTTGGGGGAACGGGATAGGGGGTTTCTGTATGGGAAACTGGGAAAGGGGATAACCTTTGAAATGTAAATTAAAAAATCCAATAAAAAAATGGCTCAGCAGGTACCGGTACCCACTCCATGTGATCTGCTTTCTCACACTGTGCCCTTGGCGGGTTGTTTCTGTGCCTGACACACACGTCACATTCTGCTGGCCATTCTAGCATGGCACCGTGCCACACTAGCCCCAGGCATTCTATAGCCGCCCTCTCTAGGCTGTCTCTCTGCCTGCCGGGAACTTTGCTCACATCAGCTTTGCTCACATCCCCTGTAGCCCAGTAAAATCAAAAGTTCTAGAAACTTGTAATTTATCAGCAGATTTATATGTTAAATTCTCAATACACAATACTTCCACACAATAAATCCACTGTCAATTAATGAAGATTTAAACTGCCTACCTAGACAAGCTAAAATTAACCTAATCCAGCTGGATCTGGATCATCCTCCTCCATCATCTCCATCTTGATTCATGGCTTCTCCCCTCCCCCATCTACCCTTCCTTCTCATTCAGAGATAGGCGTTGTCTTATCTTGGACCTACCTTGCTGCATAATCACATCATTCTACACAAAACCACGAAACAAAGAGCATATATAGGCTGCATCTAGTCCCTCCATTCTCTCTCTCTCTCTCTCTCTCTCTCTCTCTCTCTCTCTCTCTCTCTCTCTCTTTCTCTCTCTCTCTCTCTCTCTCTCACACACACACACACACACACACACATATGTGTGTGTGTGTGTAACAATCTTATTGTAGTCCCTGAACAACTGGGGTGGGGGCTATTCCAAAGGTTGCAGCCTGCCTGTGGGATATGTTCTTTTAGCTGGGCTGCCTTGTCTGGTCTCAGTAGGACAGGATGTGCTGAGGTCTGCAGACCTTATATATCATGGTAGGGGTGTATTCAGTGATGTACCCTCTCAAATCAGAGGGGGAGGTAGGTGCTGGGTAGGGTTGTGGGAGGGGATGGCCAGGAAGGGGCAGTGACTGGGATGTAAAGTGAACTAAAACAAAAACAAAGACAAAATCAAAAACAAAAAACTGTTTGGTGTAGGAGTTAGGAATATAGTTCAGCTGCTCAGATGTCTGCCTAATATGAACAAGGCCTGAGGTTTAACCAATAGTACTGCATAAACCAGATATAATGTCTCATCCCTGTACTTGTAGCCATCGGGATGTTGAATCAGGGCAGTTAGAAGTCCAGGATAATCCTTGATCTCATATAAAATCTTACAGAACAGTTTGAGTTACAGGAGTCCCTCTCTTAAAGAAAACTCTTCTGGTTTTGTCTGGTTTTATTATTATTCTTGTTGTTGTAGATGTTTTGTTTTGTTACTGTATTTCATTTTCTTGAAACAAAGTTGATTTAGTAAACTCAGAAACTATATGAATACCAAAATATAAAAGAAAAGGAGATATACTCTTCTACAAACATTAACTGCTAGTGTTCGGATTTCAAACATTTTAGAAAGATTCTTGTGCTAAAAGCACAGGGACCAGCCAACACTACAGTGATGAAATATGACCTAGAGTTGGGGCCTCATGTAAGAGATCAGTTCATTGAGAGCAAGCCTTGGAATGGGAGTTCCCATCTCAGCCACAAGCTTCCTGTTATATTTTGCGTTGCCACAATACCCCAAACAATTATCTCCAACCAAAATCACCAAAATTTAAAATTCATAGTGACAGAAATCGGACTCATGTAGAGTCTTACAAAATTAATGTGATAAGTAATGAAATCCACTACTTTATGCAAGCTCATACATAAACAACATAGAAAAAGCAGAGTGTTATGACTATGTCATTTAATTATAGCCTCAGAAGTGATACCACCCAGAAGTTTCAACAATAATCCAAATCTTATCAAAGTACTGAGGTCTAATGCTACAAACATGATTGGTAACTGTAGTAAATTAACTGCCATGTTGTAGTCAATCTTTAAGGTGAAAACCTCTCCCGTAGAAATGTATCCGAGCACGGTTAATAAGGAAAGTGGAGCATCACACATACAGCTGTTCTCTTCGCAGTATTAGATTTAGAGGAAGAAAGTTAAAGCAACAAGCCTCAATTTGGCCACAGCAGGATATAAATCTCTTTTTCCCCAGTATTGAATTTGTATTAAGGCTGGTGCTGGCTGGGATCGGGAAGTCCTGCCGAGGCTCTGTGCATGAGACTTTACAGATCACTGTTCAGGATGAATAGAGATGAGTGCGGATTGCCTACTACAAGCCAGTAACTAGTGATAAATCCGTGTTAAACAGATGGTTGAGTGATGAATTAGACACAGTTCACAGCTTTGTCATAATCTTAGAAAATTTGCATGGGCTTGCCTGAGACTTATGATTTCCCAGCATGTGAACGTTGATGCAATGAGGGCTAAGAACTGCATATTAAGTTTGAGTATGCATAAAGACATACAAGGTTATCGTCATCAATTCTTAGAAAACTGTCCAATTTAAATTCCTAATTTAATTTTATGCCTCAAAACTTTGATATTTTTAAATACCTCAGCTGCCACCTAGCCTAAAATAATTAGAGAATATTTTTTTAATTCTTTCTTTTTTCTTTTTTTGAGAGACAACATAAAGATTTCATGATCCCACTGACATAAAATACAGGCCAGCTGTTTCTGTAAAAATGAATTACATAGGAATGCTTGAAAGGCAGGATATAAATAAAATGTGAACGTGAATTGGAACAGAGATGAAGAGCAAAGGTTTAAGATTTTTCTCCCAACCCTCTGTTCTTCCATTAGACAAACTGAGCTTTCATAATAAACCATGTATCCAAAAGCTAAAGCAATTAGAAAATCCCACTTGCCTTATGTGGTATTCTAAAAATTTGAATCAAGTAATATTTCATTTTCCCTTTTTATTAATATTAATTGATATACAATATATAAATCTTATAAGAATTTTATATTTTAATACATGTATGTATTATGTAATTTTAAAGTAGTTTACAGATATGTGTCACCTCATATATTAATTCACTGCTAGGAACAATCAAATTATTTCTTTCTGTTATTTATTGTTATTTAGAATAATCTTAGTTTTCAAAAAACACCAAAATTATTTGAGTGTCCTTATATTTGTAGTTGAATATATAAACTCACTCAAAAACAAATCTTTTTCTCCTGAAAATATTTTTCAATTTTCAGAAAGAGACTGTCATTTCAAAATTAATGCCAGGTTAGTAATTGAGGATAACAATCTGCTCAGAAAACTTTAATAGAAATTGATACTACCTTTTCCCCAATACTTTTTTTTGTAATGAGGAAGCCACTGAGGAGTACACAAAAATGAGAGGACAAAGGGTGCTTTTGATGAAGGTATTGTGGGAAAAAATCACAGAAAAAAATCACTATAAAACTGAGCCAAATACATTATTGCATATTGAATTTAGGCAGTTATGATGTCTTGTAGAATGATAGGGCTGCAGTAGACATTTAAGAGTAATAACATCACTATTCCATAAATGATGAGAGTACATGTATTGCTCCCATTCATATGCATATAATAAGAATATAAGAATATTCAAGCATTATTAAAATCTCTAAAAATATTATTGATGGAACTAGGGCACAGTATATATCACATACATAACACTGACATAAACCCCAGTACTTTGAAGTTATATAATGTTTTATTTTTATTTCTATTTTTATTTTGGCTTTTTGAGACATGGTTTCTCTGTATAAAACTGATTGTCCTGAAACTGTGTAGATGAGGCTGTCCTGTAACTCACACAAATTCACTGGCCTCTGTCTCTCAAGTGCTGTGATTAAAGGTGTGTACCACTATTATGTGGTGAAATTTCATAGGATTTGACTGTGTTTCAAAATACCATCTACTGCAGAATATACATTTGAAGTTGGAAATGAATGATGTATAATATGGAATGTATGTGAGTGAATGTCCATTAAGATAAGATATTAATTGAAAATAAATATGAGTGACTGACTTCTATATTAATAAAAATGTTAATTTGTAAGTTTATAGATATATTTGGTAGTAGTGGGTAGAAGTGAGTTTGTATGATTTGGTTTTCTCTGATACTTTTTTTTGTAAAATAACTTTATTTTATATTTAAAATGACTTGAGCCATATAGTTATTGTATAAGGCACCGTTTTCTACTAACTTTACTCAGTGGTTAATATTTCAAATTTTCTGTTACCCAGAACAGAATACTACCTCTCTACATTTTTTTTTTTTTTTTTTTTTTTTTTTTTTGGAGCTGGGGACCGAACCCAGGGCCTTGCGCTTCCTGGGCAAGCGCTCTGCCACTGAGCTAAATCCCAACCCCCTACCTCTCTACATTTAAGTCAAAAACAATTATTTTCTTTCTTGCTTAACATGGCTGCTGCAGTAAGTATACCTGTTTTGCCTTGAGAAACTGATTCTAGTTATTTTCATCTCAAGGCAGGAAAAGAACACAGTTCCTTGCGTTAGCCTGATTGCCATAACATTGATGGACCACGAGATGTGCTTTGTTCTGATGGAGCAACTGTTTTAGAAAGTGCCTGAATCTTATTTTGGGGATGAATCACTCAGTAGAATTTCTGATTCTTCTGTGCCTATTGTACTTATTTGCTGTAAATCAAGAGCTGATCGATACCCTTCAACTTGAGATATTTTAAAATTACATGATTACAAATATCCTGTTACTCATATTTCAACTATGTAGAATTCTCAGTTTTGCAAAAAATTAGAGCCACGGTAACATCCTTTACTTTTACTATTTTAAAACAATATTCTACTTGAAAATTTAATTAAATGTAATTAATATAATTACCAGAATTCTGTGATTTTAGAAATTGGTGTTATAATTAGTTCTTAAAGTGCATTATTTGGTAGTCATTTACTTTTAAGACACTGTTTCAAATAAATTTATCATTCAACTTTTTTCCCAATGTGTTACAGTTTTCAGTCATTTCACAAGTACATATATATTCACAGTTTATCTTTTTTTGGTAACAATCTGTATATTTACCTAAAAAATGACTATGTTACTCTGAGCTTCCAGTACATCAAGGTAGAAATATATTATTTCCATATTTTATACTAGCAGAATTCATCTCACAAAGTAAGCCCTTACTTTAAATCTAATCAAATGCAAGAATCATATTAAAACTAATACTGGTGTAAAATATAGTCTGTTTGGATGGCTGCTGGGTACATAATAAGGAGATAAAAGTACAAGAAAATGTGTTACTCTGAAAAAAGGAAAATAAGCCTTCCAGTGATGGTTCATTTATGCTTGGTCCAGGGAGTGGCACTGTTAGAAGCTGTGGCCTTGTTACAGTAGGTGTGACCTTTCTGGAGTATGTGTGCCACTGTGGAAGTGGGCTTTAGAAGCCAGTCTTGTCCTAGCTGACTTCAAATGAAGATGTACAACTTTCAGCTCTGCCTGCACCATGGCTTCATGGATGCTGCCCTGCTCATGCATTGATGATAATGGACTGAACCTCTGAACCTGCAAGCCAGCCCCAACTACATGATGTCCTTCTAACAGTTGCCATGTTCATAGTGTTTGTTCACAGTAATAAATTCCTAACCAACACACTCTCTAAGAAATATTTATGCAAATTTTGAAAGAAATGTCTGTGAATTATTACCAATTTAGATATTTCTAATTGAGTCCTCAGTTTACTCCTGTCCATATTATTCAGAGTAAAGTAAAAAGAAAGAATCTAAAAGTGTAACAGTATTTTTAATACTTGAAATACAATGCTTTAGCTTTGTTCTCTCTTGTTCTCTTACCCTCTTCCCCCTTTGTTCCTTCTACCCTTCTCTTCACATTCACCTGCCCCCCCCCAGGTATTCATGGCCAGCCTCTACTCCTCTACTCCTCTTCTCTCTCTCTCTCTCTCTCTCTCTCTCTCTCTCTCTCTCTCTCTCTCTCTCTCTCTCTCTCTTCCTTTCTCTGCCCCTACTACCATCTTAACTGCCCTGCCCATCCTCCCCATGTCCTGAATAAACTCTGTTCTACACTACACAAAAAAGAAAAATACAATGCCTTAAACAGTATAAAGTGTTCTCTAAAATCTTAATACTTCATTATTGTTAATTCTATATATTAATTGTGTATTATCTTTATTTTATGTAAGGTACCTTATATTCCCCCAACATCTCCCAGATCTATTCTTGTTTTCTTTTTTCTTCTCAATATAATATTTGCATTGATATTTTGTAATTTCACCCCATCACACAATCACACTTAACTTTATATTCCTCCTATGTCTACCTCTACCCTTGTGAGGTACCCATGCCAAAAGAAAGTAAAATATAAAATTTAAATTAAAATAAAAACCAAAAATCAGATCCAATTTGTGTTGTCTATATAATTACTGGTCAAACTCTCACTGGCTTGACTTTTCACCAGACCCAATCAGAAGCCATCATTGTTTTGTGCTTACTTCAAAATCCTTATCATACATTTTAAGAGTTCTCTTCAATATCTTCCTGTTTGAACTGCTTGTTTGAAGTTGTAGACATTGGAGTCAGGGTAGGCGTTGTTACTGAAGCCTTCCATGTCTCTTTTTTATTAATTATGCATCTGCACTCATCACTAACATGAAAAAAGTTGCTTCCTTCCACTTTACAGTCAGGGAATGTACAGAACATTTGGTTTTCAAATGGTTTTTGGCATCAAAACTCAGGCATCCATGAGGCCCATGGCTTCAGTAGGACCACAGATCCAGGCAAAGCCCTTGGATTTTTAAATGTCACCATGACATGTTACATTAACATGAGCCCTAGCAAGAGCATAGCCCACTGACATGACTATGGCAAATCATTAGATATTTACATGACTTTCTGTGGTAGTATGGGTCATAGGCATCAACATTAACTCTGGGACCAATAGGACCATAGGCCTAGCTAAGGAAGGACCTTGGCATCAGCAAGAATCTAGACATCATCATAGCCTCATGGTATAGCACAGTCCAGTCATATCAATATGATCCAGAGACAGCATAGTTCATGGACATGAACAATGCCTCAGTTTATGGCCATATGTCCTTGAGTGGCAACACAGAGAGACTGCATGCAATAGAAACTTGGCATCAGACATGGCTCTTGGCAGCAACATGGATGCAGACATCATCATGGCCTTTGGTGGAAATGTAAGCCTCTCATATCAGTCTAATCCTCACTATCTTTGTGCTCTCATGTACCCCTGATCTGCCTCTCTGCACATTATATGTAATTCTGTCTTTCCTTTCTCTTCACAAGGTAACTTTCCACCGTAGTGGTGGATGCCAGTAATATGAAGACACATGAGTGTCATCTGAGTCCTGCATTGCAAAGGCAGAGCAGCCTCCTCCTCACTTTCTTATCTACCCAACTTTGCATCCTTCTGCTTTTACCATCAAACCGATCTATGTTCTAAATTTTTATTAGATGATATTATGAGATGTCTTTCATTAATGCATCTTTGACATAACAGAGGCTACAGTCTTAGAGAAAATGGAATCTTCCCCTCTCAGGATATAACAGTTCCTAGCAGTTGAGATGTGATGGATTATATACCCAGTTCATCTCCCTATAATGGAAGTTTCAGTCTTGCACTTGCACAGGTCTTGTGTGTGTTCTTATTACCACTGTGACTTCACATATCTGAAGTTCCCATGCCTAAAATATATTGTTTTCCTCTAGCCATTCACCAAAACTAGCTCACCCAATGTCTCTGCCCTCCCCACCTCCCCTTTGTTACAATGATCCTTGAGCATCAGTGGGATGACAGAGTGATATATATGTTCGATTTAGGGCTTAGCTTCTGTATTCTCTTGTTGTCAGCAACTTCAGCAGTTGTAAGTGTTGTTTATTTGTTTGTTTTGAATGTGTGTAATGTGTGTTAATAACCATCTTCTGCAAACAATGCTTCATTAATCTAGGAGTACTTGTTAGGAGTACTACATAAACTTATTGGGAGCTGGCTTAAAACTATCACCTATGTGCATAATGATAGTATTTGCAAATGCTGTTGCCCTATAATGGATCAATAATTATTTAATTAACATCAGGAGTTAACAAATAAAAAGCTCAGGACTGTGAATGACTTACTTATTGTTGTTGACCAATAAATTCTCACAGAAGCCTAGACATTAAATGCTGTTACTCCTAGGTTTAGTTACCAATCAGTACTTAATGGAATGATCCTATTTCTAGTAGGATCATATTGTTGATGATACCGGGACCTGAACTGTAGAACATGGAGAAATGAAACATTGACTAGAAAATGCTGTATGTACATTACAGCAAGCGAAAAACAGTTATTAATCCTACCTAGCAAGAGTGGCACAAAGACCTCTGAGTGGTAACAATCAACCTCCACAAAATAGGATACAAAATATAGTGCAAAACTGTTCATGTTGAGGCTGTAAAAGGCAATCCAGAAGGAGGAAACATATCCCAAAAACATGCAGAGGAATCAGTCACACATCTACTCCGACTGTTTGGAGTCCCACAAAAACACCAATCTAAGAGCCATAACATGGACACAGAGGCCCTGGTACAGACCCATGCAAGTCTCATGTTTGCTGTTTCAGTATTTGTGAATCATTATAAACTATGCTTAGTTGATTCAGTATTTGTGAATCATTATAAACTATGCTTAGTTGATTCAATTGTTCCATATTATCCTAGTGTGCTTCACCTTCTCTGATTCTTGCAATCATTCTTACCCCACTTGCAATGGGTTACCTGGACCCACTAGAGACCTCCAATTTAAGCGCTCTCTCTCTCTCTGAATAATACCTGGCTGTAGGTCTCTGTATCTGCTTCCATTTACTGCCATAGGAAGTTTCTCTGATGATTTCTGGGCAAGGCACCAGTAAATGAATAGCAGTATATCATTAGGATCCATGTCATTTTATTATTATTATTATTATTATTATTATTATTATTATTATTATTATTATTATTGCCAGTTGTGATTTCTTTTATCCTTGGTCTCTGGGGTATTCAGCCTCCAGTTCCTGGAATCTATACAATATAGGGCATGAGCTCCCTATCATGGAATGGACCTCAAATTAAACTATATATTAATTAACAACTCCTACAGATTGAGCACTGTTACTGCCCTAGTACATCGTGCAGGCATGTAAGAATGTAGGTAAAAAAAATTTATAGCTGGGTTTATCTCCATGTTTCTCGTTGAGTAGTCTGTGGATTACTTTCCCACACTATAGAGACCAGAAAATATGAGGAAAACCTCCATTTAAGTACCAGGCAAACTTCTCATGTTCAATGAGGAGTTTGGATGTTGTACTTAGCGATGGGCCAACACTCTCAATTTTAAGAGAAGAACTTTCTGTCCTAGCATTAGCCTGGGTAGTTTAAGAATCTATATAGGAACCCATGGTACAAAATGAGTCCGTTTTCTTTAAGAATGTAGATCCAGAGGCATGTATACTTTTGTGGAAACTAATAGTTCTTTACATGTACTGATTTCCATTCAACAAGATGGAAATCAAGCCAAGTATAGAATACCTAGGCAACTATCCAGAGCTAGTGAAATCATGAACCTTGAAGAACCTATAACCACCAAGTTACTAAACCATGATAATCCCTAACAACATTATCCACAATATCACAGCTACTTGTAGTCCTCATCCCACACCAAGGAAAATGCTCTTCAAAACAAAGAAAGACAAATACTGAAATTTACAACCAATCGAAATGCAGAGATTTGGAACCAGTTCTAATTCAAAACATCTGCACTACAACATCCACAACTAAGGCTTAGGGATCCTTGGCAGAGGCAGGGCAGAAGATCCTAAACACAAAAGAAACAAGGACTTTTCTGTAAGATTGCATCTTCTAGGATACCAGAAGCTACATTCATAGAGTCTCACCCACATGATATACTAATAAGAGCAGAACAAGGGCAATATCATTAGACATAAAAAAGTGAGTATGAAAAGCCCAAGAGGCCTCAACCCTACATGAAAACTACAGCTAAAGATTATTGAGAACAGCAAAAAATTTCTTTCACAGGGGAAGAGTGGACGAGCACAGTAATTGGTTATCCATAAAAGAAACATATATAGGTACAATAAAGTTTTACTTTGGATTAGGTATATATATGCCATTATTTAAAGTGAAGAAAAGGAAGGAGAAATTGGTGAATCAGGATATTTTTAAACATTATGCTATCTAGTGTCTGGATAATGCTTCTGTACAAAACCACATAGCCCAGAATATAGTAGGAACACAATTGGACTGGATGTATTATATAAATATAAAATCAAAAAAAGAAAGAAAGAAAAAAAACAGTGGGTTAGGTGTGGTGATCTGACAAGAATTGAGTGAAAGATATATAGACTCAAAACACATTCTACAATACCCTAAAAAACTGATTTTTTTAAAAAAATTAAACTCAAAACACTTATCCTAAATTATTTGAGACCAGTATCAGAGGAAAGAAAGCACTTAAATCAGTGATGGGCATATATTAAAGGTTCAATATCAGTTAGCTATATTATTCCTACATATCTTTACCACTATTGGACTCCAGTGGCCAGCACAATACTAATATAAGGCATGAGATATAAAACTTTGGTTTCAGTAGAATGATATAACACTAAATTCACCTTGAGAGAAATCAATTAGTGCTGTATCCTTACATTGGTTAAGACAATAAAAAGTCATCGAACATTTCCAGAGTAACTGTTTTAATTCAGTATCTCTCAGAGGGTTAGACAACTTGACATAGGAAGAGAAACTGAAACACAGATGACAACAATCAGTCACAGTTTTAGGTAACAGGGACTACACTGATGTTTATAGATTTGTACATTATCTTTAATGTAAGTATGTCATACCTTCTAAGTTACCAAATTAATGTATATATGAAAATGTTTTCAACACTGTGGCTTATATTCACTGATAAGCATCATTCTTGCATGATAATTAGTGTAGAAATGGCAGGACAATGCAGTTGGCTATATCCATGACAATTGCAAGCATTTTAGAATACTGCTTCCACCAAGGATGAGGAAGTTTCCAGACAAAATATTCTGTTTAGTTTCCACTTACGCAAGCCATTGATATTTTTCTCCCAAATACAGGAGACTAAATACACAAATATTCCAATTGCTATAAGAATTTGAATAGTCATTAGTTTCAGCATGAAAAAAAGAAACCATGAAAATAAGGTAAGGTGAAAAATCATAACCAGGGAGTGTGTGGCCTCTCTCCAGAGTGATTTGTAGTTTTAGGTTAAAAATATTTTGAAAGACAGATTACTAGAATAGTCACACTCTGTGACCCTTGTTTTGGGAGATTTTATTCTGATATGGGCAGTCTTTATATTCCAGTACTCTTTAAATATAAGCACAATGTGTAAAATAAAACAATCCTTTCCCCCACTCAATCTTACATCCTAATGGAAGAAAAAAAAAACAGTATGTCTTATGAACAAAATATTGATTGTTTTTTTTAATGCTTGTTTTTCATATGTGACACAAAGTAATTTAAGAGTTATTTTTACATATCCATCTGTAGCCATGGGTCCTTCCATGTGAACTCTTTGGTTGGTGGTTTAGTCCCTGGAAGCTCTGGGGTGTCTGGTTTGTTAATATTGTTGTTCTTCCTATGGTGTTGCAAATCCCTTCAGCTTCCTCAGTTCTTGCCAACTCCTCCAATGGAATCCCTGTGCTCAGTCTGATGTTTGGCAGCGTACCCCACATCTTTATTGGTTAGGATCTGGCAGAGCCTCTCAGGTGACCAACTATACCTATCAGCAAGCTTTTCATGGCATCAGCAATAGTGTCTGGGTTTGGTGTCTGCAAATCAGATGGATTCCTAGGAGACCAGGCTCTGGATGTCCTTTCAGTCAGACTGCTCCACTCTTTGTCCCTTTTTTCCTTTCGATAGGAAGATTTCTGGATTATTATTTTCGAGGTGGGTACTTGGTCCCATCCCTCAACCAGGGTTCGTGAATATCTACTGGATATGGTCTCTACTTCCAACTCGCCTTTGTTTGGTATTTCAGCTAATGCCCTCTTTGTTGAGTCCTGGGAACCTGTTGGGTCCCTGGCTTCTGGGACTTTCTAGTAGTTACCAGCAGTTCCCCCTATGCTACATACATCCTTTCAAATTCCTGACTTTCTGTACTTCTCCACCATCTCCTACCATGGCTCCACTTAGATATGTAACAGAGGATGGCCTTATCTGGCATCAGTGGAGGGGATCCCCTTGGTCCTGTCGAAGCTTGATGACCCAGCATAGGGGAAGGCTAGGGTGCTAAGGCCTGAGTAAGTGGATGGGTGGAGGAATACCATCATTGAGGGAGGGGTAGAAGGAGAGGATAGGGCGATTGATGGGGGGAGGGACTGGGAAGTGGGATAACATTTGAAATGTAAATAAATAAAATAACCAATAAAAATTTACCTTTATAAAGTAAGAAGTAAGTGGAAGAAGACACAGAGGAGTGTAGTAAAGGGATGTCAAAGATTAAACTATACTTTACACTGTCCTATACATATACAGCTGTCCTACTTACAAACCTAAGTTCTAAATGGGCACTTTTAAACGATGAAAATCAGTGAGCAGAGAAATATGTATACTAAGAGCCCAATTGCTCCTCAGTTGAAAAGGAAGAATCAAAGGGAAGATTAAACCTAAAATTCCTTTGGTGGAGATTACTGGTATCACCCAATAACCATTAAAAACAACAACAACAACAACAACAACAACAACAACAATAAAAAAAAACAGTATTGCAGAAGTGTTGAAGTGTGGTGGGTGTGTGTGTGTGTGTGTGTGTGTGTGTGTGTGTGTGTGTATGTGTGGGAATCATACACAAAGATAGAACTGGCAATTAGAGAGGGTGGTCATAGATTACACTTTCAGAATATAGACTGTTATAAGTGCCAGCAGACATTGATAAAGGACTGTTAACAGAGTCCTGTGATTCACAGAATAACGTGTAAGGACCTCTTGAAGATTATGACACATTAGAAATAATTTTTTGTTATCTTGGTTTTTTTGTTTGTTTGTTTTCTTTAAGCTCAGCTTGCATTTCAAAGGCTCCATGATTTCTACTCTTGGAGTAGATATATATCCATGACAATAATATTGCAACAATAATATTGTTCTTATAATTACCTTCTAGTCTTTGTTATAGAATCAAATTTTAAAATATTCCACTAAAATGCATATAAATTAAAAAGTATCTTATTTAATCTTAGGACAATTCATCATAGTCTGTATATACAAAATAATTATTTTTTATGAATAGTATAATTTCTCAGATTATTGGTACTCTAAGGAATGGTCTTAAACTTTGAATGTTCTATTTTTCCACATAAATTTCATTTTAAAATTATAATTATTGTATAATGTCTTCTTAAATACGTATGCAATTTTGATATAGTGTTCTATAAGCTATTATTAAATGGAAGATTAAATATTCTTATGCAGATATTAGTAAATGGTTAAATGTTCCCTTTCTAAAAAAATGATGTATATAAAATTGAATTAATCACAAACATTGCTGATATGTAATGTAGCAAGATATGATTAAATATA
Organism: Rattus rattus; assembly: GCF_011064425.1. NCBI lineage: Eukaryota > Metazoa > Chordata > Mammalia > Rodentia > Muridae > Rattus > Rattus rattus. The sequence continues at coordinate 221,183,889 of NC_046154.1, read as the reverse complement.
AAATATGCCCAATATTCTTTGTGAATCACATGTATTTTCATTATTTCTGCATTCTTGTTCCTATAAACATATGATTGAAGCAAGTTATTTTTTTATTAATTTTTTTATTAACGTAAGTATTTCTTATTTTCATTTCGAGTGTTATTCCCTTTCCCGGTTTCCGGGCCAACATCCTCCTAACCCCTCCCCCTCCCCTTCTTTATGGGTGTTCCCCTCCCCATCCTCCCCCCATTGCCGCCCTCCCCCCAACAATCACGTTCACTGGGGGTTCAGTCTTAGTAGGACCAAGGGCTTCCCCTTCCACTGGTGCTCTTACTAGGATATTCATTGCTACCTATGAGGTCAGAGTCCAGTGTCAGTCCATGTATAGTCTTTAGGTAGTGGCTTAGTCCCTGGAAGTCTGGTTGCTGAAGCAAGTTATTTTTGACAATGTTGGCACAACCCAGTCTATTAATTCCCAATGCATAGTAATATTTTCCCATATTCAGACTCTTTGTCATTTATAATTGCTTTTATCATTAATAGCCATTTAATTCCTTTAATTCCTTTTCATTTAAAATGCTTTTGAAATGCCCTGTGAATTTTGTGACTAAAAGCTCCCTTTGAATATCTAAGGGTGACATCCTCTTACTATCCAAAGTTCATTACTGATAGGCAGATAGATTTTAGGGAAATGTTCATATATGTGTAGAAGTAACCACTTTTTTGCTCTTCTTTTATTTTGGAGGATGTCTTGTCAACTCTGCTGCCTTTTTTTGTTTATTTAATATAATTTAATTCTAGACATATTTAGGAATAGGGAATGTTAATTGAGAAGATGCCATGAAAATTGTTTGTAAGCAAGTCTTTAGGACACTTACTTGATTAATGATTAATGTGGGAACACCACCTCCCAAAAAACACACTGTGGGTGGTGTCACTCTTGGACAGGTGGACTTGGATATTATAGAAATGTGGATTGAGAAAGCCATTGAAAGCAAGTCTTTTAGCAATACCCTTCCACAGCTACTGCTTCAATTGCTCCCTATATATTCCTTCTTTGATCTCCTTTCCTGATTTTCCTTCATGATGGCTTATAGTCTATGAGATGAAATAACACTATTCTTTTTTAATTTACTTTTGGTCATGGTATTTTTGTAGCAGTTACAACCTAAATAAAATATTTGCCAAAATACTAGCCATATAATGGAAAATCAAGTAAAATGTTTTCAAAAGGCAATTACAAGCCCCACTGAGATGTGAATGGGTGCGTGGGTGGGGGAACACACCCTCATAGAAGCAATGGGATGGGGTGGGGTAGCAAGTTTGCAGAGGGAAATCCCCTTGGAAATGGGATAAAATTTAAAATGTAAATAAATAAAATATTCAATAAAAAGCAAACGAAGTCATTTAATTTTAACGTTTTTATATTGCCTTGATTAATTAAAATAATCCTAATCAGGAAGCCAAAATTTTCATACATGCTAAATATTATTGAATTTAAGATCAAATTCTTATTTTTTTGCTATTTGGAGATCTGATCTGTAATGTTATTCAGGTTAATTAGGAAAGTAGTAAAGTAATACTAGTTTGATTTTAAGACTCCGATATCCTTAAAAGTGTATGCAATATCTGTAATAAAAAATTGCATTTTAGAAAAATATATTTCTCAATATAGTACTAAATTAGCCTTATTAAGGAATCTGTGCATTGATATTGTAAAGCCAAACACAGTGACTTTTCCAACTGACATTTTTACAGTCCATTAGACAAATTACTGGTATGGTTCCAAGCCAAGATTCATGGAAAATGCTATTGACTACTAAACAGATTTTCAGTGAAATGAATAACATGAAATGGGCTACAGTTCCCTGCTCCTAGATCACCATACATTGTAGATTAAACCTTCATGCTGGAACATAGTACCATCTCTACACTTCTGTTTCTAGATAATAAAATGTCTATATTTACACACTGTTCTTTTTTTCACTTAGATTTATCTGTTTTAATTGATATAGCATTTTAGCATTTGTATTTTGAAGAAAGTCTTATAAAATACTTAGGCCTTATATATGAAGAGCTGAATGTTCATGCTGAAATGAGAAGAAAATGTAGGGCTTCGGTATTTCCATGAAATCTGAATTAAACTCACCTTTAGTAGGACTCAGTCCTCTTCCTGGCTTTGCTACCCACAGTTCTTGGACAACAGGTACACATGTGAACCACTTCAATGCGGGTTCTGGTCCTCTAATTCAGGCTCTGATGCTTGTACATCAAAACTGTCACTCATTGAACCACCTCCCCTACAACAAACACATTTATATTTTTAATACTATGTTGAAAAAATTAATATTTTGTAAATAATCTGTTCTAGTAGTTAACATTTTTAAATATGAGTACATTTATGCTTGTATACACAATGACAAACTTCCTAACAAACACCTTGAAGTGTTTTTTCACACATTTAAGATGTTTTGGGTAAAAGAGTATAAAAAATCACATATTTTTTAATTTACATTCTTCTTCCTATCTTTACAATATGCTATGCATATCACAAATTTGGTTAAACATTTTGTCATAAGTCACTTTCTTAGAGGTTGCTGTCAACTAATTTTATGAATTTTCCATGAAATATTCACATCTAATTTTATTTGGCACATTGACCACTCCAGAATTTTTTATGTATATATTACAGTTAACCAAGAAAAGTCCTTCCTTGAAATTTCCATAGAGAAATATGGAAGAAATGCTACACACCAAAAAATTTAGTTGAATTTGTTCTTGCAATTATTCTGGTTTGTTTGGCACTGTGTTTCATACCCTAAAACAAGTTAACTCTCACAAATATCAATGAGATATTTATGAAGATTTGGAATGACTAAACTATATCAAAATTTGAAATCAGACAGGACTACCTTAACAACTTGAAAATTAATACCCCACACAGTGAAAATACATTAATACTAATATCCATCAGCATTCTCCTCTGGAAAGGATATGCACTTATGAATAACACATTGTATCATAGTACATGAGGAAAAAAATGAAGAATTGAAGATGTTCAATTTGTAGGTCTAACATACACTTTAGGTCAAGTTTACATGCTCTTTATTTTGTTAAGAACATTTAAATGAATAAATATATAAAAATACTAAAACCATTAAATAATAAATATAATTTTAAATAGATATTTAATACCAAAATCAGGGTACCACCTATTTTTTAAGTCATTAACTGTGTTTTGCTTCTTTGTTAAACATAATACATATGCAAAGTACCTGAACTCCCTCTGCTCACCGCATACTCCTTGAAAATCTCTGCATGTAGTCTCTTTGCATACAGCAGAATCTTGATAATGTATGCACAATCGATTGTCCCTTTCACTGATGTTGGATAGTCTTGGTAAACATATTTTTGATAATCACATAATAATTCTTACTGAAGTATCATTTTGTACTTTGGTCATCATTACGATCATTACTGTCAGATGTATGCACTCTGGCAATTTACTTAAATCTGGTTCTGTTGTAAATGGAATTACTATATCTCAGAACTGGAACTTACTTTAGCTCTGGGAAGCATATTACTAAATTAGGTTGAAATTTTTAAAAGAAAATGAGTCATTTCTTGATTAAAAGGAAGAACGTTGTTCGTAACAAATGACTCTGGTATACTAGTGTCTATTTCTCTTACCTAATAACATATTGTGAAGGCACAAAGTTGTCTCAAAGGTCTTCCTGCTTTTTAAATAGATCTCTGAAGGATAAATTATATATATTCTACAGAAACACATTTTCAGATTTTAGCCATCTCATAACATGGACACAGAAAGTTAGGAAAATGAGTCATGAGAAAATTCTCTGCCCCATTCCCTTTTTTTTCTCTACCCCATATATCTATGTCTGTCTGTCTGTCTCTGTCTCTGTCTCTGTCTCTGTCTCTGTCTTCTCTCTCTCTCTCTCTCTCTCTCTCTCTCTCTCTCTCTCTCTCTTTCTCTTTTTTTCTCTTTTTTAAACACTCCATATATTTCTCCTTGCTATTTTTAACTTTCTGGCTCCCATTTTCTTAATTGTTGTTTTATATATATTTTGTATTCCTAAATACTGAAATACATACTATTTAGTCTTTCCATGTATGTTCGTTTTCATCTGACCATTTAATATTGAATAACCAAATAGTGTGAACTTCCTTAGAAAACAGGATTTCTTTCTGTCTCAACATTTCTTAGTTGCCCATAGTTTGTCTTTTTTCATTTAAAATTTTATTGAAAATGTATTCTCTCATAAAATATATCAATTCATTCAGGGCACAGTTTCCTCTCCTTCTACTTCTCCCACCTACTTACAATCCCTCTTCTCCCCATACCCACTCTCCCTCCATTTCCTCTTCAGAAAAGAACAGTTCTCTAAGATACACCAGCCAAGCTAGACAAAACTAGATACAGTAATGAAAAAACAAAACCCTCATATGGAAACTGGACAAGGAAACTTGATGTTGGCAAAAGGCTTCCTTAAGCTTCTCCATCTCTTCTTCTCTTGAAAATTTCATGTCCATATAAATTATTGGTTTACATCTTTTGCTGGACTGTAACACACAAAAGAATCCTGCCATGAAGATTTTCTATACAATGGATTAATAAATGTGTTAGATATGCATTTGCATAGTTTTCCAGTTGAAATATAAGCCACACACAGATTCTAATCTACTACAAATTTAATTACTTACTCATCAGGAACATAGACAAGCTTTTGGGAAAAAGATAATGTAATACATTTTATGTTTAAACATGCAGCAGTACTGTAATTGTTATTCTCATGTATAACAATAGAGACAATACCCTATAAAACAGTTCAACCATCTGAACTTACTGGAAATTTCTTTTGTTTGTGGAAAGTGACATTGTATTTATAGTTATCTCATACTGCATCTCACATAAATAATCTGAGGAATGAACACTGTACATTTTTAAATTGTTATTGTTCTCATTGCTCAAAACTAATAATTTGAAATATTACCTGTACTCTTTTAGATTTTTAATTTTTGCTTTTACTTTTCATTGATATTTGATGTACTTACATTTCAAATTTTATCCCCTTTCCCCCGTCTCCCATACTCTCTCCTTCATCCCCCTCCTTCTATAAGGATGGTCCCACTCCAACCCACCCACTCCAAACTCAATCCCTTGTCATTACCCTACATTGGGGAAACGAAGATTCACAGGACCAAGGGCTTTTCTTCCTATTGATGCTGGACAATGTCTTCTTCTGCAAATATGTGACTGGAGTCAGAGTCCTTCCATACTCTTTTGTTGTTGGTTTAGTCTCTTGAATCTCTGGTGAGGTCTGGATAGTTGATATTCTTGTTCTTCCAAAACGGTGTTGCAAACCCCTACAGCTCATTCAGGGTTTTCTCTAACTCCTCTGTTGGGGTCCCCTCATTTAGTCCAGTGGTTAGCTACAACCATCCACATCTGTATCAGTGTAGCTCTGGCAGAGCCTCTTAGGAGACACCCATATCTGGCTTCTATCAGCAAACATTTCTTGGCATCAGCAAGAGTGACTGGGTTTGGTGGCTGCATATGCAATGAATCCCTGAGTGTGGCAGTCTCTGGATGATCTTTTCTTCAGTCCCTGCTCCATTCTTTGTCCCTGTATTTCCACCCGTGAATATTTGGTTTTCCATCTAAGAAGGAATAAAACATCCACATTTTGGCTTTTCTTCTTCTAGAGCTTCATATTATCGGTGAATATTTCTTAGATATTACAAGCTTTTGGGTTAATATCTACTTATCAGTGAGTGCATACCATCTGTGTTCTTTTGGGACTAGGTTACCTCATTGAGGATGATATTTTCTAGTTCTTTCTATTTGCCTAAGAATTTCATGTAGTCATTGTTTTTAATAGATGTGTAGAACTCCATTGTATAAATGTACCACATTTTCTGTATCCATGCCTATGTTGAAGGACATCTAAGTTCTTTGCAGCTTCTGACTATTATAAATAAGGCTGCTATGAACATAGTGAAGGATGTGTCTTTGTTGTATGTTAGAGTGTCTTTTGGGTTTATGCATAGGAGTGATATAGTTGGGTCCTAAGGTAGTAAAAGTCTTGTGAAGATCAGGAATTCAATGCCCATACCTAAACATAGTAAACAATATAGCAAACCAGTAGCCAACATCAAACTAAATGGAGAGAAACTTGAAGCAATCCCACTAAAATCTGGAACTAGAGAAGGCTACCCACTCTCTCCCTACCTATTCAATACAGTACTTGAAGTCCTAGCCAGAGCAATTAGACAGCAAAAAGATGTCTAAGGGATGCAAATTGGAAAGGAAGAAGTCAAAATATCAGATGATGTAATAGTAATTAGGTGACCCCAAAAATTCCACCAGAGAACTCTTACGTCTGATAAACAACTTCAGCAAAGTGTCTGGATATAAAATTAACTCAAACAAATCAGTAGCCTTCCTCTACTCAAAGGATAAGCAGGCTGAGAAAGAAATTAGGGGAAAGACACCCTTCCCAGTAGCCACAAAGAACATAAAATACCTTGGTTTAACTCTAACCAAGCAAGTGAAAGATCTGTATGACAAGAACTTCAAGTCTTTAAAGAAAGAAATCAAAGAAGATCTCAAAAGATGGAAAGATCTCCCAAGCTCATGGATTGGCAGGACTAATATAGCAAAAATGACCATCTTGCCAAAAGCAATCTATAGATTCAATACAAGCCACATAAAAATTCCAACTCAATACTTCATGGAATTAGAAAGAGCAATTTGCAAATTTATTTGGAAAAGCAAAAACAAGTTTAGATTTTGAATTTTTAAATCTTAGAAACAGGGATTCATTATACAGAACAAGCTGTCCTAGAGCATGCTTCCTGTGTTTTAGAATTTCTATTATCTCCGTTGCTCGGATTGTGAGCATGTTCCTCCCTCCTATATTCTATTTTTCTTAATTATTTCTTTTATCAAACACCAAGGAAGGCATATTTAATTGCACACTATGTTTTAGGATCTGTCTCTTCGGTTCCTAAAAATGTTGCTTACACAATTTGCCATACGAAATGTACATAGTTAACAACTATAGTATTTTCAAGAAAAAATCTATTATAAGAAAACTAAGCCAGCAGCAAACCACTGAACTGAGAATAGGACCCCAGTTGCAGGAATCAGAGAAAGAACTGGAAGAGCTTGAAGGGGCTCAAGACCCCATATGTACAACAATGCCAAGCAACCAGAGCCTCCAGAGACAAGCCACTAAAGACTATACAACTGACCCTGGACTCTGACCTCATAGGTAGCAATTATCCTAGTAAAAAAATCCTATTAACTAGACTGTTGGGGAAAATGGGGAGGGTGGGAGGGGAAACAATCCATAAGGAAGGGGGGGAGGGGATGTTTGCCCGGAAAAAAGGAATAACACTGGAAATGTATATAAGAAATACATTAATTTTTAAATTCTTTAAAAATAAAAAGATGTAAAAAATAAAACTAAAATATGGATAATGATTATTTTTTATTCTTTAGATTCATGTTAAATAAAAAAGAATAACCAAAAATAATATTTTGTAATTACTGATAATAAGACTTTAATTTTTGTTTCCAATCTTATTATCTCTGATTTAGATGACTTTAATATTTTCTTTCCCCATTTTCCATGCATTTTATTTATTTAATCAATTTTGGACCAATATTCTCACTCTTGGACTTTCTTTGCATCAGAGATCAATCTTTCCTTTGTGTTTCCACTTTCTTGTCCACTTTTTTTCTCTTTTCTGAAATATATTCTACAAAACTGGAAACAGTAGCAAAGATTCATAAAGCAGAAACTCCTTTCCCTTATAGTCAAAGCTGCAGTAGCTGAGTAGGATGTTACCCTCTCCAAAACTGTTTTGACGAGGGGTCAAGGTGATAATATTCCTTTTGAGTTCTTCTCAGGGAAGGGTTTCTCAGCTTGTGTGCTGTAACTCTTTTGGTGGTTAAATGACCCTTTCTCAGGGGTCACTATAACCATCAGAAAATACATATATTTATATTACGATTCTAACAGGAATAAAATTGCAGTTCTGGAGTACCAATAAAATAATTTTATGATCTGGAGACATTATAATACTGGAAACTATATGATATGTGACAGAATTTGTAAAGTTGTCTTAGGTTTTTCATATTCTGGTTTGTTTTCACTTCATTATAACTCAGAACTCTTGATTATTTTGAAATAATATTTCTTGGTAAAAGAATTTTTAGTTGAAATGTGCTTTGTAAGTTCTGTATAATTCCACGTTTCAAATATAGGCTGGATTGCTAATTACTCCACACCTATTGACTAGCATTTGAAATTTGTGAAGTTCTAAATTTTATGTGTAAAAGTGGAAAAATTATATATTACCCTACTAGTTATAATGACGAAGTTATATAATTATTTATTAAACAGATTTATTCTATGCTTTTTGTATAATGCACATATGAGTATATGGCTTGATACAATGAATAGGCTCAGGTGGTACATCCATTAATTCTTCACTTGCTATTCAAGATACAATTCTCTTCCATTTTCTAGAACAAATATAAAATATTCTTTAATGTTAAAAGTATATACTTAAAGACAGATGTTTAATGTAATTTCTGTTCATGGTGCTTTAATAATTTGGTAGAATTGAAACTAAGTTGTAATAAACTTATCATGATAATTATATTTTTACAGGCAAAAAAGATTCTTAGGACCCAGTGAAACTTTGATATATTGATAGAATGTTGAATCTAATGAATGTAGAGTGTTTGCTAAAACCTGCTGCCAAGATAACAAGACATCTAATTTTGCAAGGCTGAGTTCCTTAGTATAAATATTTGGAGTATTTGTCTTGAAGTTAAATATTTACTTTTCCTGCTTTAATTTTAAAACTGCATTAAATGTGTTCAATAAGTATCTCTGAGACTTCCTTGTTGCACACAAAGGAAATCCATCAATTACAGTGTCTCATTTTCAGTAAATGAAAGTGGAAGAAAGTCCCAATTACTCCATATTATTCAAACTATTCAAACCACAGCTGCATCCTACCAATGTCTTAGAAAGAATCTCACCAAATCTCTGTAGACTAGCATTCCAAAATATGTTTTATATCATTTGTAACTTATTTCTATAAGTCTGGTACTCAGAATTACTGTGAGTTAAAATAATTAAATTTATTAGCTATATCCATATACTTAATATTGAGTATTGATATTTGTGCTTATATCATAAAATAAAAAGTATTTTATTGAATTTAAATATTATGTAATATGCTTAAAATTATATATATATATATATATATATATATATATATATATATTTGTATTGTGGTAAATCTGTAATATATGAAGACCAATGCAATATGAGGCCACATAAGACTGCCAAAGACCAAGTGGTCTGGCAGAAATGGTTCCATGTATTAGGAAATAATCTGTGTTGTGGGTCATATCATATATTGTCAGATTATCTGGCATAGCTTTACAGTTGTGTGTAAACTACACCACTACTGCGATAAAATAAAGCAATGCCATCTAGATGCTTATCTGGCCAGATGTAATAATCTCAAGTAATGGTTGAAAATCCTGTCTGCTGAAAATAGTATCAGATTTTCCTTGTATCAGGCACACCTGGACAAGGTAATGCATCATTTTCAGGATATTTACTCAGAAGAAAGGTCGGCTAACAGACTACTCCAAGAAAAGGGGGGACAATTACACTGTTAGGTTTTGGGTTGCCAGGTATCTTCAGTTATAAAGTTCTTAATTTATCATTCTTGTAATATTTATTTGTCTTTAATGACATCTAAAGAGTTGTGGTGAATGTGAAACAAAAGAAAAATCTTTTGAATATACCAGTATAGAATGAGAAGTATTTTTATTTAGTTATTTTATTTATTAAAATTATATTTATTAACTCTAGTCACAGAAATGAGAAATAGATGTATTTGTCTCATTCATCTGTCAAAGTTAGCTTAGCATGCTAATTATATTTTTAGGGAAAAAGTCTTAGGACCAGGGAATTTTAATACATTGTGAGCTCTTTTTTGTAATGCAATATATAACCTTTCAACCACTCCTTAGCTCCGAGCTATATGTTTATGTTCAATAACAAGACAGTGTATATATATTTCAAAACTGCTGAGAGTAGATTTTTACCGTAAGGACAAAGTATTATGAAATAAATCATCTATTAGAATGACATTAAAAGTGTTCATATTTCAAAGCATCATATTCTTTACCAGAAATACATAGCATTTTATGTGTAAGAAACATATACAGAATTATTTATTGATCCATTTGCTACAAAATATGTGCTCAGTTCCTATAATATTAAAACAGAACTTTAGCACATTAAGCCTTGAGTAATTATCCAAATATGTTATAATAGGAATAAAGAAAAAGTGAATTCATACTAAAATGTACCTGGTAAGTGATCATAAAATCCACATATAATAGATAAAAATTTCATAGTGTGAATTTTATGATTTAGTTTTATTCATTATAAAACATACAATGGCCATCTCTAAATTTTCTTTTGTCTCTCATAATCACATGGTAATTTGTTTAGTTTGTTTGCAACTAATATATCAAAACATCTAATATGAGTGGTGAGTGGTTGTAGCTGTATTGCATGATTTATGACAGTGTTTTGTTCTTAGTTTTCCTCTATGGAATAATCTGGATTGTAGGGTCACAAACAGATTATTTCTCCTTACACACAAAACAGCACTGTCCCTTTCAAAAGTCCTGAAAACTGTAAATAAATATTGAACTTTAAGGGGGTATAAAATCAGCAGCAATATCCATGTAAGATGTTGTTGAATATTTTGATTGTTCTAGGGAAAATTTTTATCAATCTGAAAACTTAGATACGATGTCATATAATGAAATTCAGAATGTTTTAGGCTTTACTACTTCACCTTTCAACATTTTAATACAGATAAAGGAAGTTTCATATTAGAGTATTTCTTCCAGGTAATTCTAGTTTGAGAGATTAGGAACAGATTTAAGATCTCATACAGATGTTACTTCCACAGACCCAACCGTTCTGGGTATCGTATCAGGGCTTGGAAACCCCAGCAAGCTGCTTTCACTTTAAATCATGCGTAAGATTCTACCCTTTCTGACAATGCATTTTTTTCCAAAAATTGATGTAAATGTGTTTTATTTTATTTATCCTTTGACAATTTCATACAAGTGTACAGTATATTCCCTAACCCTTTTATTTTCCTACATTCTTTTGATTGCTTTTTATTGGATATTTTATGTATTTACATTTGAAATGTTATCTCCTTTCCCATTCCCCCGTCTCCCACGCCCACTCCCCCGCCTCTATGAGTATGCTCCCCCTCCCACTCACTCCCTCCTACCTCAACTCCTTGGCATTCCTTACACTGGGGAAATAAGCCTTCACATGACCAATTGCTTCTCCTCCTATTGATGCCAGAGAATACCATCCTCTGCTACATATGCGGCTTGAGTCATGAGTCTCCCACATGCACTCTTAGTTGGTGGAATGCTTTAAGATTGGGGAACTTGTAAAATGCAAAGCTTTGGCAAAAGGATACTAAATAGATGACAACCAACAGTTGAGACAAAAGATCTTTATGGACATCCAATGTTAAAATATATACAAAGAACTCAAGAAAGAACCAAATAACCCTATTAAAAATGGGGTTCACTCTGAACTGAGAACAGGACCCTGTAAGGAATCAGAGACAAAGAGCTTGAAGGAGCAACCAACAGCAATGAGAAAACAGATCTTTAGGACTAAGCCCTACCCAAAGACCAATGACCCTGGGACCTAATATCAAATATCCTAGTAAGAGCAAAGTGGAACTCCTGCTAAGACTGAACCCCAGTGAACTAGACTGTTGGGGAGAGGGCAGCAGGGGGAACCAAATAAACCTGAAGGAATGGGAGGGGATACCAAACCGAAAGGGAATAACACAAATGTAAAAGAAATACTCAAGTTAATAATAATAAAAAATGGGGTTCAGAGCTAAAGAAAGAAATCTCAACTGAGGAATATCGAATGGCTGAGAATTGCCTAAGGAACTACTGAACATCCTTAGTCATCAGAGAAATGCAATAAAAACAACCCTGAGGTTCCACCTCACTTCAGTCAGAAAAACAAAGATCAAAAAATCAGGGGATTGGGGATTTAGCTCAGTGGTAGAGCACTTGCCTAGCAAGTGCAAGGCCCTGGGTTCAGTCCCCAGCTCCGAAAAAAAGAAAAGAAAAAAAATCAGGTGATAACAGATGCTGACAAGGATGCGGAGAAAGAGAATTCCTTTTCATAAACCCATTTCCTGAGCTTTAAAATTTATTAAGTGTGTTCTATTACTCACTGAGTTCAATTCAGAGTTTCTTTGTGACAATGTCTTGCTACTATCCACAGGGTCATGACTTCTGTTCTTATGTAATTTTCTGTTATTGTAGGCCAGCACCCTGACCAACAAAAAATTTAGAAGTGAGAATTATTATGGTTTGTACTTTCATGGATGAGAGTGCATTATTAAGGTTCAGAGACTTGGCAGTAAGCAACAAGCAAAACTGGTGAAAAGATACTGAGAGCTCATATCTAGAACAAAAAGTACAATATAGAGAGATATAACAAGGAGTTAAGTTATTAAATCCCACATGAAGTGATCCTTTCCTACAACAAAATCAAACTTTATAACCTCCTGAATTGGTTTTACCAGGTAAGGAACAAGCACTCAAATATCTGAGAATACTGAAGACACTTCACATGCAAACTAATGGAGTATGCAATTGAAGAAAATATCCACCATTTCCCGAGAATCCTACATTAACTCATAGTTTAACGGGGACATATGGGACCACATGGTATTGCCCTTTATTTATGACTAACTATTGATATAACCAGTCTTTTGTAACCCATTTCTGGCAGCTGCTTTTGATAATATGATTATGTGTAAAAAATACGTTTATTTCCACAGATGAAGGATTGAGATGTAAGCCCCACCTAAACTTCACAAATACATAACCTGGGCAGAGCCCAGCACATTTTTTCCTGTGTTCTAACTATGCCTAAGCCTGGAAGCTTCTAACCTCTGTACAATTTAGTCCTCCAAGTGGACTGATTTGATCTGATTTCTCTCGGCTTCTCACTGAATGGTTCTGCTTGGCCTCAAATTATCTTTGGTGATATGTTCTAAACTGCTGTCTCCTTCTCATTACCTGGCTCATTCTGTTATTACCTGTATCTAGCATCTAACTTTTTCTGTTTATAACCTGTCTCTGTAAAATTATACCAGTAATCTCTCTCTCTCTCTCTCTCTCTCTCTCTCTCTCTCTCACACACACACACACACACACACACACACACACACACACACACACACTCCCAATACACACCACACACCAAATCTCTCTTACTGCTCCTAAGTTTCCTCTCATATATTCATTGTGTGAGAATTAGGCATATCCTTTCTCCTTAATTCTTCACTTTGTCTGCCCCTTATTAGAGGTCAAATATGATGGCTTCCTTCAACAAACTAATCTTACCTTCATCCTTACAGATCAAAGGGGCATATTAAACATTTATCTGTAATACAGCTAGATCATACTGTAATCCCTGGCATGACTACATTCGGGCATGATCATGTAGAACTAGAAGGTATTTGGATGTGAATCCTTGCCAGAGCAGCTCTACTGCTAGTTTAAAATCCCTCTACAATTATGAATGAATTGACTGTGTGATGCCCATAAAATAGCATTTTACAGCTCTTATTCCCATTATTGAGTTCAGTCATTCCCTTTACGCTCTTTCTCACATTACTTCATGATGTATACATGTAGGTTGAGGGCTTTGCATTGTTTCTCAATACCTCCAGCAGGTTTGCTATTTTGCTTAATGGAAATACAACATGAATTTCTCTGCATAAGTATATTAACACCTACAGATTAATGCTATCACCAATCTCAATCAGAGGAACATTTCTTTATTGTGAAAGCTGCCAAATAAAGTAAAACTATCTTCTCTTTATTTATATTTATGTAGAGGATTTTAATTTGGCAAATGGTTACTCTGGCAAGAAATCACATCCAGAGATCTAGCTTCAGTTGATTCTGCTGCACAGTAAACGTGGCACACACCTTTAATCTCTGTCTGAAATACAGACATACCACTAGTACACACCTTTAAGGTAGAATTGGTTTGTTAAAGGAAGCAGAAATGTTTGAAAGTGACATAAAATTGGAGGACAGTTGAGTGAGTGGAAATTCATTGAGTTCATTTCAAATAGTTGAACCAGTTGATTTGAGTTCAGTGAGTCAGTTCAGGGAAGTTGAGTTCATGTAGCAGTGCAGCTCAGAAGAGGCTGTTGAAACCAGAAAACAAGAAGCATCCAGAAGATTAAATCAAGTTACTAGAGTTAGTGTGAAGCCAAACAGAACAATTCATGGAGAAGAAGAGAAAAACCAGATTGAATCAGTCAGCTTGGCGTACAGTTTGTGGCAGAACAGCTGAGTTGAACCAGCCAGCCAGAGTTCAGAAAGAACTGATAGAGTGATCTTATTCTGCAGCAAGCCTACAAGACAATAGTTGCATTAGACTAGAAAAACTGACATTTTATATCTGTCACCCAATGTGATTGGAGAAGAAGAAACCCCACCAACATTGCAAAAAGAAGAGGATATCTTTCAGAAGTGTCACAGAGGACAGGAGACATTAGACAGAAATTCACAGAGCATAAATTAGCCAGGGATTATCTCTAACTTAAGCATCTGCTCTTCAAGTTCTGGTAGATGTCCAGACTAGGGAAGAGTTTGAAGTGGTGGAGACTCTTCAATTCAGAATTCTTTGAGACCTGCAAATAACAGTAAGCTACCTTAGAAGACAATTTTTTTATAGACAAATTTTCTGGATTTGAAAATGGAAAACTCAATATCAAATCCTTTACCACAAAAGATAGGAGGTGAAGGGTTAGAAACATTGCTTAAGAAAATCATTGCAGTATTGATTCCAACTGTGACCACCAGAGTAAACCATTCCTATTTCCAATTGAACTCTTTATATAATTCCTCTCAAAAAAGATTGGAAAAATAGTTGTACAGCAAGAAAAATTAACTATGATAATGTCAATGCCCCAGAGAGAAAGATGGAGGGAATGATAGAATAAGAATTGCTTAATTGTGAATCCATAATACCTAGAAAGAATAAGGATCAGGATATACAGTCCATTAACCTATAGCAATAACTCTTAATGAAATTGAAAGAAGGTGACCACTCTCGCTAGCTTTGACATTTACCTGAAAACTAATGTCAGAAAATGATGAAAGTCCAAATAACTAGTTTGCAATCCTATTAAAATATAAGAATATAAATACTTTCAAGGATCAATAGTAACTCATAGAATGTATTCACCCTATATGACAGATGTTAACTACCTGAGTTTCCCGAAGCACGATTATACCAAAAGACTTGAAATTTTATCAGTAGAAGCTGGTTGAAAATTACAAGGGCTGACATGGTGATGAGAAGGAGCAACAATTATGGAAAATCAGAATAGGTCTAAAGATGTTAATATTATAAAAGATCAATTGTTAGAAGAACATTAATTTGCTGATTTAAGACAACAGTACCAATTTGCTGACTCTACTATTATATAATATATTTTTGTAGTTTTAAGAGTGTGGAATAGGATGGAGGACAGAGAAAATGAGGTCTATATCAATGAAAAGGATTATGCAAAGCCACAGAGAGATTTTACTAACTTCATATACAGATTGAAGTTTACTAACAAGAGGGCATTACCAGTTGCAGATGGAAAACAGGCACTAATTAAAACTTTAGCTTTCAAAAACCATACAGAGTGTCAACAAGTTCTTAAACCTTTAAGCTCAATGAGCAACTATGGACTGATGGATTAAAACTACTGCTGATGTGGACTCTAATGACTTTGTAATTGGAAAGTTAATGGTCAATAGTCCTACACATCAAAATATCCACTGTTTATCTGTGGATGAAGAGGTTGTTTGAAAAGGGATTCTATGTAAGGCAATTCTGTAAACTTCTCTAGAAGATCTCAGCTTTTGGTATTTATAGAAGGTATAGTAAAAGTAGGCATTTGCCTAATAAGTGCAGTTTAGCAAGAGAAATGCAAGGTGATACCTTACTGTTGAGAAACTGCCTACAAGATTATACTGTGCATACAAAAACTTCCTAAATGGGTTCAATCATACCATGACAACAAACAGTACAATCCAGATATTTCTGGGCAATACACAGATCAATGAGATAAGACTAAACTAGGTTTTCCTTCTGCATGCTACAGAAGAAAGCAGTGTCTTATAATTAGGCATAAGTAGAAATATCACACTATATCTAAAAGTCTGATTCTTTAAAATGCACACTGGAGTTCATGGACCTTTTTCTCCAAAGACAGTGGGAATCATATTAGGAAGAAACAGCCTCGCATTTTTAAGGATTTATTGTGTATATAGAAATTATAGTGGAAATTTTCAAGGAAAAGATTGAGATTTGGTTTATGTAAAGAAGAAATATGCAATATAAGCAGAAGATAGGATTGCTCAGTTTCTAGTGCTCCCATTTTCAACTGCAAAGCTGGTCCAATGGAAAGGACTAGAGTATTTTGTAATACTGGAAGACAGTTTTTTTTGGCAAACTTTAATCAATGACCAGAGACCAAAATTAAAATTAAAATTAAATGTTATTGAAATGAAAGGTTTAGTGGACACAGGAACTGTTATAGCTATAATCTCAAAAGTATCTTTGAATCTACATTTGCACTGCTTAACATATCTACATAGTTTGCTGGAAATGGAACATTAACCCAAATAACACAAAATTTAAGACAAATTAAATATGTGGGACTAGAATGTCCAATAGGATAATGAAGGCCTTAGGTTGCAGATGTGGCCATAAAGCTATTGAAAAGATATCTACTACAATAGGGCGTTCAGGCAACACATTCCTACTTTAACTGATAGTGTATATTGGCATGTTATATAATAAGGCTTGATTGTTTCTGTAATTATATAGGTAAGAACTCTAGCTTGCTAATATAGAACAGGGCAAAAAAATTGGAGGACCTGAGTGTCTAATTTATGCTTAGGTTCATAAAGGTCTACTTGTACCTTGATAAACAGTACAGGGAAAATAGATCAGCTGAAAGACACTACATTGTAGAGAAAATTGCTGAATTAAATCAGTCTGTATACTTGAGATGTATTTTAATATCAAAATGGAAGTCAGGAAAAGTGTTACATTAGGGAAAGCTTTTGTTTATATTTCCACAGATGGTGAAAGATTATGGGTTTCATTCCATCAAAATTGATAAAGATTCAAATTACACATTTACTCTCTAGAATATATATATATATATATGTACACGTATAAAATCAAAAAATCCTTAAATATTATAAAAAACAATTAACCCAATGAAAAATGGGATACAGAACTAAAAATAGAGTCCTGAAGTGATGAGGCACAAATGGCTGTGAAAAAGTGTGTTTAATATATGTAGTAATCAGGAAAATGCTAATTAAAAACACATTGACATTTACTTCTTACCCCTAGCCAAGGTCAATAAAATAAATGAATGACTTCACATGCTAGAGAGGATAAAGACAAAGACAACCACTTAGTTATCTATGGCAAGAAGGAAAACTGCTGTTATCAATATGGAAATCAATGTGAAATATTATCAAAAAGCTGAAAAATTAAACTACCATAACATCCATCTATGTTACTCATGATCTGTATCCATATCTATGTCTAATCTATATCTATATCACTATATCACGCAGATATTGCAAGTGCTACAGAAGCCCACCAATCAAAGGATAGGACAAATGTTTATTTATTCTTCTTAAAGAACTTTCCCCAATCTGTTGGCTGCCATTTTGTCCTATTGACAGTGCCCTTTGCCTGACAGAGCATAAACCATTGGTCTTCTGTTTAGGTAATTCTCTCCTGTACCCATATGTTTGAGGCTCTTCGCTACTTTCTCTTCTATTAGTTTCAGTGCATCTGGTTTCACATGGAGGTCTTTGATCCACTTGGACTTGAGCTTTGTACAAGGAGATAAGAATGGGTTATTTTGCATACTTCTCCATGCTGACCTCCAGTTGAACTAGCACCTTTGTTAAAAATGATGTTTTGTTTTGTTTTGTTTTGTTTTGTTTTCCCATCAGATGGTTTTAACACCTTTGTCAAAGATCAAATGCCCATAGGTGTGTCGGTTCTTTTCTGGGTCTTCAATTCTATTCCACTGATCTACTGGCCTGTCTCTGTACCAGTACCATGCAGTTTTGATGACTATTGCTCTGTAATACTGCTTGAGGTCAGGGATGGTGATTTGTAGACTTCCTCTACTCATTTTTTTCTTTATGGTAGTGAATAGTCCATGTTTAATTTTTTATATTAACAAAATACATTGAATATTTTAGAATCTTGTCATACAGTCTTCTGTTTTAGAGTCACACCAAGATATTTATTATTTTGTGAAAATAAGGTTATCAATCATATAATATATTATCCTTTGAGAGACAATTTTAGACTTCCTCCATTTTTTTTTCTTTATTTCTGATTTTAATTTTTTGAACAAAAATACCTTGAAATTGCATGTATTCTTTTAATATTTAGCAAATAGATTAATAAAAAAATGATAAATAATGATATATGAAACATGTAAACTAAAACCAAGAGGACAAAATGCGCATACACACACACACATCAAAACAAAAATCATAATGCAAAAATCATAAAGCACAAGCAAAGACCAGCAAGATTAAAAAATTTCAAAACATTTTGAGAACAGAATAATCTCCAAAATTACCTTTGAGTTCATTTTGTGTTGGTCACATACTTCTGTAATGGGGCCTACCGTTAAGTGTGGTTTATATACTCAGTGGGATTCTTTTGGAAATTTTTTTCTCTTAAATATGAACAGACTCCACTTTTTCTTCTCTTAAGTATAGTGCATATTCTGCCAGTAAGCCCAGTGTTCTTGTTGGTATAGTTTATATATTTCTGGCCTTGAATTCATTTGTGCTCCTTACAGCCTGTATTCAAGAGATTGTGATCAATGACTTTCAAAACATAAATTATAGGATTTTAGTCTCCTCTTCCCTATCCTTTCATATCTTCCCCACCTCCTTCAGTATTAAGTCCATCACATATCTCATGTTTTCTAAAATACTATGCAATATTTCAGTGTATTTCAACCTCCTTCTGAATGTGTCATTTTACCATATTTTAATCCATTCACCCTGTCATAATTTATTGAAATATAAAGACAAAGTATTTGTAATCAACGTCAGGTATGTAAAAGTAGTCAATTTTGATGTACTTTATAAGTTTCAATACAATCATCATTTTGGACAGTAACCATTTAAATTCTTTATTCTTTTTTTTGGAGTTTTGTTTATAAAACATG
This sequence comes from Rattus rattus, assembly GCF_011064425.1. Lineage (NCBI taxonomy): Eukaryota > Metazoa > Chordata > Mammalia > Rodentia > Muridae > Rattus > Rattus rattus. The sequence continues at coordinate 221,164,473 of NC_046154.1, read as the reverse complement.
TTGTAAAACGGCCCATAACTCACTTTATTTATATTTGTTATGTATATTTTATTTACTTCATACTTTCTTTTTTCTGTCAGCTGACTTACTATCCGAGGTACTGCCCAATTATTTATTTATCCATTGCAGTTTAAGAGAATGCAGATTTCTTAAGGGTAATGCTTTGGTTTTATTCTTTATACTGTCTGGTAAAGTGTCTAAGACTGAGGACAAAATAAATATGTTTAGTGGAGTAAGGGAATGTGTATAGCATTGGTGGTTATTTAATAAAGTCATCAAGAAATCTTAGTGTAACATAAAACCAACCATCTGTGATTACCCACAGACAGTTCAGAACAAATATAAGTAAACAATAAAACTTCATTACTGAGATGAATTGTCTTGACAATATGAAAATTGAAATTATTCTGTTTATTTTAGTAATAGTTTAATACTAAGTAGAGACCTGAAGAACTTAATTGATAAACTAGAAATGTTTTTTTCACTAACTTCTGAGGTTACTAAACTGGCAATGACACTATCTTTAAATTATTAAAGCTATTTAAGCAAGAACAAATTTGAGAGTAATTGAGAGCTTCTAAAATTGTGAACATGTTGTTTTAATTTGCCAAATAATCAATATTATTTTAATATCATTTAACATTTCAATTGTTTAGTAATTAAGCTTAATTACTAAGTATTGTAGAATAATTTTAATTTCACTGTCAACCATTTTGTGTTCCCTCAATTTCATTTCCATTTATACTAAGTATTTTCATTAAGTTAAAATTGTTCATATGTGTCTTTAGTGCTCTTATTGGCATTATTTTAAGATGTGTTATAAGAATTAGTATTTGTAATTGTGATGATATCATATATCTCTTGTCTACATGCTGAGCATATTCCTTTGGGATTTTTGTCAAGAGCTAAGGTTTGACTCCTTTTCATGTTTCCTGGTCAAAATCTAGAAGAAGCATGACCTATATTATATTTTATCATATATGTTCAGAGATGTTTTCCTTATATTACTGATAGCATAATTATTCTAATAATATGTTTAAAAATAAAAATCTGTACTTATGATTAAGAATGTTTACACTTAGAGTTATTAATTTTCAAGGTTCATGAACAAGTTTCATCGAAAGTGTAAGTATTTGCCAAAACACTTTATAAAAAGAAACTTTACAATTAAGTTTTGAGGAAAAACGTAAATAAGTATATATATGAACAAAAGTTGTATTTACATAATATTAAAACTTTCAAATAGCTGGTGTCTGTAAATTTTTAACTGGCACTTATACTGCAGGCCAATTAATAGTTAAAGGTAGATCTTAGAATTGTTTTTCTATCTACCTACTTTGTAAAGACTGGGAGATTATCAGTGTTCAATCATTCAGATATTGTGGATCCTTAGCTAAGTGCATTCTTTTCTGCTGTTGAAAAACTCTTGAAAATGTTTCCTAAAATTTTCTCTTTTTTGTACAATATTGTGTTTATTAATATAAATTATTTGTACAATGTAATGGGGTCTCTTTATTCCTCTATATTCTAATTTCTTTTCAATATTATATATACTCAATCACTATTGATGTTATTACATTTTCATCTGTTATAGCTTTGATGATTTTAAGCATCTAAAGAGAGCTTTTTTCAATTTTCTAAATTTATGTGTCCATGTAAACTCAAGACTTATTAGTGGTGATTATTCCTGAGCTTTCTAACATACTTACAGAACTTTCTACCTTTTGGCTCATTTTGTGTTTGTGTGTGTGTCTGTGTTTCTATGTCTGTGTGTGTGTGTGTATGTGTGTGTGTGTGTGTATGTGTGTGTGTGTGTGTGTCTGTGTCTGTGTGTGTGCTTTAGACAAAACCTTATTTATTTTATAGACAATACAGTATACTATAGGAAACTTACCCTATGAGATATGTAAGAGATTCATCACTAATCATCACCTCATTCCAAAGCACTGTCAGTGTTCCGAGAGAGCATCTATCTAGTATTTTTCCAGGCTTGTCAGCACCTCTGAGACAGGATAGGACAAACTTGATATTAACTAACACAGAGAAACATTTCACCATTGGTAGATAATATTCCTATTTACTTTCTGTTCTTAATACCTGGGAAAGGACTTGCTGTGAGGATTTATTTTTACTTTAATGAGTGGATTTTTTTCCTCACATATCTGGACTATGGTTTCTCATTCCTCTATTCTTCTACTTCGACCCAACCATCCCTCCAGTCAGAAAGTATTCTCTTTCTGTCTCTCATTAGAAAACTATTATGTTTCTAAAAATAACAATATAATTGATTAATATTTTATAATATTATGTAATATACTAACAGAAACTATCATATTGGAGTTGGAAAGGAAGAGCCAACAAAAGTTTCTAAGAGAATTTAAGACCACCACTTCTGCTCGGAGGACTCACCTGGAGCACTCAGGACACAGGAACCTCAGTTCCTCAGCAGATTGGGACAGGATCCTTCTGTTTTCCACCTGAGTCAGGAGATGACTAAGGCCACATCTCTCTGTACCCAGATCCCATGAGGAGAGAGTAGGACACTCAAAAATGTGGATGATCCTAAGCGCACAGGGGAGATCACCACTTCTGCTCTCATTCCTGGCCCAAGAGCAACCCACTTCTGGACCCAGGAGCCTAGGAGCAGTCAGGGACAGAATCCTTCCAGATTCTGCCTACACCTGAAGCTGAAAGTAAGTCTCCATTAATGCTGACACACCTGAGAGCTAAGGTAAGACCAGCACTTCTGTTCTGAGGGACCCACCTGGAGCCCTCAGGACACAAGAACCAAGGAACAGTCTGGGACAGGAATCTTCTGCTTTCTGCTTATACCTGGAGCTGACCCAGTGCCACAACTTTCTGTACACAGATCCTGCTAGGCGGAAGCTGGATTCCAGGAATGCTGACACACAGGTGTCTAGGAGTGAAAAGCTACTGTCAGAGAGAGCAAGACCAGGTTAGACCAGAGATAACCAGATGGCAAGAGGCAAGCACAAGAACCTAAGCAACAGAAACCAAAACTACTTGGAATCATCAGAAGCCAGTTCTCCCACCAAAGCAAATACTGGGTATCCCAACACATCAGAGAACAAGATTTGGATTTAAAATTACATTTTATGATGATGATAGAGGACTCTAAGAAGGACATAAATAACTCTCTTAAAGAAATACAGGACAACACAGGTAAACAAATAGAAGCCCTTAAAAAGGAAATACAAAAATACCTTAAAGAATTACAGGAAAACAAATCCAAACAGGTGAAGGAATTGAACAAAACCATACAGGATCTAAAACATAGAAATAAAACCAGTAAAGAAATCAGGAAGGGAGACAACCCTGAAGATAGAAAACCTAGGAAAGAGATCAGGAGTCATAGATACAGGCATTACCAACAGAATACAAGAGACAAAAGAGAGAATCTCAGGGTCAGAAGATACCACAGAAACAGTGACACAAAATTCAAAGAAAATGTAAAATCCAAAAAACTCCTAATCCCAAATATTCAGGAAATCCAGGACACAATGAGAAGATCAAACCTAAGGATACTAGGTATAGAAGAAAATAAGGATTCCCAATTTAAAGGCTAGTAAATATCTTCAATAAAATTATAGGAAACTTCCCTAACCTAAAGCAAAAAATGCCCATAAATATACTAAAAGCCTATACAACTCCAAATAGATTGGACTAGAAAAGAAACTCCTTCATATAATAGTCAAACCTCTAAATGAGCAAAACAAAGAAAGAATATTAAGAGCAGTAAGGGAAGAAGGTCAAGTAACATATAAAGGCAGACCTATGAGAATTACACTGGACTTCTCACCAGAGACTGTGAAAGCCAGAAGATCCTGGGCACATGTCATACAGACCCTAAGAGGACACAAATGCCAACCCAGGCTACTATATCCAGCAAAACTTTCAATTACTGTAGATAGGGAAACCAAGATATTCCATGACAAAACCAAATTTGCACAATATTTTACCACAAATCCAACTCTGCAAAGGATAATATATGGAAAACTCCAGCACAAGGAGGGAAACTATACCCTAGGAAAGCAACAAAGTAATCTTGCAACAAACCCAAAAGGAGAGAGCCACACAAAAATTATTCCATCTCAAACAACAAAATTAACAGGAAACAACAATCACTATTACTTAGTATCTCTTAACATCAATGGACTCAATTCTCCAATGAAAAGACACAGACTAACAGACTGGATAAAAAAAGAGGTCCCCACATTTTGCTGCATACAGGAAATACTCCTCAGTGACAAAGACAGACACTAACTCAGAGAAAAAGACTAGAAAACCATTTTCCAGTCAAATGGCCCCAAGAAACAAGCTGGAGTATCTATTCTAATATTGATTAAAATTCCCTTTCAACCAAAATTTACCAAAAAATAAATAAATAGGAAAGGACACTTCATATTCATCAAAGGAAAAATCCACAAGATAACCTATCAATCCTGAATATCTCTGCTCCAAATGCAAAGGCAAATATATTCATAAAAGAAATCTTACTAAAACTCATAGCATACATAGCACTGCATACAATACTAATGGGAAACTTCAACTCCCCACTCTCATCAATGGACAGATCATGGAAAAAGAAATTAAACAGAGACACAGATAAATTAACAGGGATTATGAACTTGTTTTAACAAATACCTATCCTAAAATAAAACAAAAAAAACCCTTCTTCTCAGAATCTCCTGGTACATTCTCCAAACTTGACCATATAATGGGTCACAAAACAAATCTCAACAGATACAATAAGATTCAAATAATCCCATACATTTTATTAGATTACCTTGAACTAAGGCTGGTCTTCAATTAAAAAAATGACATAAAGCCCATATACATATGGAAGCTGAACAATACTCTACTCAATTATCACTTGGTCAAGAAAGAAATAAAAAAAAATTAAAGACATTTTTTAGAATTTAATGACAATGAAGAAATATATTCAAAAATTATTACAAAAAAAGTGCTAAGAGAAAAATATCTCCCCAAAGAAATTAAAGAGCGGGTTGGGGGATTTATCATAAATAGATTGCTAGCAAGGGCAAGGCCCTTTTCCCCAGCCAAAAAAAAAAAAAGAAAGAAAGAAAGAAATTGAAAGAGCATATACTAAAAGGTTGAAAGCACAACTGAAAGCTCTAGAAAAAAAGAAGCAAATTCATAAAAGAGAAATGGACAGCAGGAAATAATCACATTCAGAGCTGAAATCTACCAAGTAGAACCAAAAAGAACTATACAAAGAATCAACAAAACCAGGAGCTGGTTCTTTGAGAAAATCAACAAGATATATCAAATCCTTAACCAGGCTAACCAGAGGGCACAGAGAGAGTACCCAAATTAACAAAAATCAGAAATGAAAGAGGAGATAACAAAGAAAGTGAGAAAATTAAAAAAAAATCATCAAATCTTACTACAAAAGCCTATAAGTGGAAAATCTGGAAAACCACAGATACCAGGTAGCAAAGTTAAATCAGGATCAGAATAAACAATCTAAACAATCAGATAACTGCTAAAGAAATAGAAGCAGTTATTAAAAATTTCCCAACCAAAAAAAAAAAAGCCCACGACAATATGGGTTTTTTGCAGAATCCTATCAGACCTTCATAGAATACCTACTATCAATACTATCCAGACTATTCCACAAAATAAAAACAGGAGGAACAGTACCCAATTCCTTCTATGAAGCCAAATTATGCTTACACTTATATTACACAAATACTCAACAAAGAAAGAGAATTTCAGACCAATTTCTCTTATAGTATTTATGCAAAATTACTCAATAAAATTCTCACAAGCCGAATCCAAGAACACAACAAAATGATCATCCTTCATGATCAAGTAGGCTTCATCTCAGGGATGCAGGGATGGTTCAATATACAGAAATCCATCAACATTATCCCCTATATAAGCAAACTCAAACAGAACCACACGAACATTTCTTTAGATGCTGAGAAATAATTTGACCAAAATCAATGCCACTTCATATTAAACGTCTTGGCACAATCAGTAATTCAATGCCCAAACCTAAACATAGTAAAAGCAATATGCAGCAAACCAGTAGCCAACATCCAACTAACTGGAGAGAAATTTGAAGCAATAACACCAAAATCAGTGACTAGACATTGTTGCCCATTCTCTCCCTACCTATTCAATACAATACTGGAATTCCTACCCAGAGCAATCAGACAACAAAAGGAGTTTAATGTGATACAAATTGAAAAGGAAAAAGTCAAAACATTACTAATTGCAAATGATATCATTGGATGATTAAGTGACTCCAAAAGTTCCACCAGAGAATTCCTAAACCTTATAAACAACTTCAGGAAAGTGTTTCAGTTAATATAAAATTAACTGAAACAAATAAGTAGCCTTCCACTACTCAAAGAATAAACAGCTGAGAAAGAATGTAGGAAAACAAAAACCTTCTCAATAGTCACAGATAATATAAAATCCCTCTATGTGACTCTAACAAAGTAAGTGAAAGAAGTGTATGACAAGAACTTCAAGTCTCTGAAGAAAGAGATTTAAGATCTCACAAGATGGAAAAACCTCCGATGCTCATGGATTGGCAGGATTAATATTGTAAAAATTGCTATCATGCCAAAAGCAACCAACAGTTTCAATGCAATTCTCATCAAAATTCCAAATCACTTCTTCATAGAGTTAGAAAGTGCTATTTGCAAATTCGTGTGGAATAACAAAAAACCGGAATAGCTAAAACTATCCTCAACAATAAGTTTGGGGGAATCACCATCCCTGACCTCAAGCTGTATTACCAAGCAATAGTGGTCAAAACTGTGTGGTATTGGTATAGAGACAAGTAGGTAAATCAGTGGAATAGAATTGAAGACCCAGAAATGAACCCACACACCTATGATCACTTGATCTTCAACAAAGAAGCTAAAACCATCAAGTGGAAAAAAGGCAGCATTTTCAACATATGGTGCTAGTTCAACTGGTGGTCAGCATGTAGAAGAATGTAAATCTATTCATTCTTATTGTCCTGTACATAACTCAAGTACAGGAGGATCAAGGACCTCCATATATAACCAGATTCACTCAATTAATAGAAGAAAAAGTGGGGAAGAACCTTGATCATCTTGGCATTAAGTAACATTTCATGAATAGAACACCAATGGCTTATGCTCTAAGATCAAGAATCGACAAATTGGACAAAATTGCATAGCTTCTGTAAGGCAAATGACACTGTCCTTAGGAGAAAATGGTAACAAACTGAATAGGAAAAGATCTTTGATAATCCTACATTGGATAGAGAGCTAACATCATATATATATAAAGAAGTGAGACTCCATATAACCAAATAGCCCTATTCAAAAATGGGGTACAGAGCTAAACAAAGAATCTCAGCTGATGCATATTGAATGGCTGAGAAATATCTAAAGAAACGTTCAACATCCTTAGTCACCAGGGAAATGTAAATCAAAACAACCCTGAGATTCCACCCCACAGCAGTCAGAGTGGCTAAGATAAAACCTCAGATGACAACAGATGCTGTTGTGAATGTGGAGAAAGAGGAACACTCCTCCACTGTTAGTGGGGATTGGGGATTCCAATTAAAGTGTTTCTGATTATTGAGATACTTAGGAAAGTATGGGGGTTGTTTGGTATTATGTTCAATCATAGGCAGAAGGAAACCTGTGTGTTCCACCATGATCTGTCTAGTCTCCTGGAAATGGTCAAAAGCATGAGAAGAAACCACAAAAGAAGTTCTGATACAGAACTGAGGTTGATACTTGGTGATTAGCATTGAACTGATGGAAAGAAACACAAAGAGCTCTGCAGTTCTCCTCCTTGACATACTAATCAGAGTGTTCTACACTTTTCCAGAGATGAATTTAGGTTCTGGAACAAAGCAATGAGGTTGGAAAAGATAACTCTGAGAGGATTATTTTTTGTAAACCACTGGAGGTTGGAACACTGTGGTCAATCCATGCTGAAGCAGCTATTGTGCTGTACAAACTGGGCAATTGTATTTGGAGTAGCAGAGAGAAACATGAAGATTTGCAGTTCTGTGGCTACATTTACATGCTTCTGTGACTGAAATGGAATATAAATGTTTTAATCTATCCATCATATGCTGCAACACAATAAGGAGCTATGAGTTACATTTAAGTAGTATTCAAGTTACTCTCCCAAATACTCCAAGAGTTCAATTAGCCAAGACATATCATTGCTCATAGACCATAAAAAAGTAAATGCATTGGGCACACCCCAGTAATATATTGTGAGGTTGCTCAAAATATGCAAAAGATTTCTGATCCCTGTAATACTCCACTCTCTGTTTCCCTACTGAGGTTTGTTGAAGTTTGGACTTTTGCTTATCGTAATGATAAATGCTGTTCCTCAAGGCCTGGTTGCCTTCAGAGACAAGAATGTCTGCAGGTAAAAAATAAAAATAAAAAAGAATGTCTGCAGGTACCCAAGTGACACACTTATGCTTCCCTATGTAACCTTGTCCTTCCCTAAAGTTATCCATTATTGGTAGAAGAATTGATGCCTACAGCCAATAGATTGTCAGAACAGCGTTAAGCGTGGGCGAATGGTAGTGGTGGTGTTGTGAGTGGGGATTCTGGGTTTGGGGTTGGAGGAGACCACAGGGAGAAAGAAGGTGAAAAAAGGACAGAATTCTATGGGTAAGAATCTTAGCCAACCATGTGGGCTGGCTAATTGGAATTAAGAGCAGCCCAGATAAAATATGGCAAATTATATAATCAGATTATTGGCTGGGAAGTAGTTATTGGAATAAAAGATAGATATTTGCCTAGCTCTTGTGTTAATTAAGGTCTATTATAAATATAAACATTGTGTGTATCTTTTATCCAGAAACTAAATGCTCAAGGTAGGGTAGAAACCCTGGACTGGGACTAAAAATATTCAACAAAATTTTCCTCCCTGTTAACTATCTGTCTCCAAAAAGAAAAAAGAGTAAAACCCTTTCTAACATTTTCCTTTGTTCTTAAGTTTTCCTTTACTTTTTAAATATTCACTGACTTTAATCAAAGATAAGTTTATTATCATAAGATTGGAACTGTCCATTACTGGCTGTAGGCTTCCTCTATGGATACATAGTTGAAAATAGTGACTATAGCTTTTCAAGAAATAATCACTCAGCAGGAAAGGGTAGGCAGAGGAATGATTCTTTGTTTTTCTCTAATCCATAATTGACAGTGTTGGTTCATTGTAGGCAGCCATAGCTGCCATGTGTCATGACGGCTTTGTCTATTCCAGGCCTAGAGGATTACAGTATAGGTTTTTCTTTTTCTTTTTTTTCCCTATCATCCAACTCTTATGTTCTTTCCTGTCATTCTCTTGCATAGTTCTTTGTGTTTTAAGGAAAGAATTATATAACACTGGCCTATGCCAGAGTACGCACCCTTTAACGATTCTCAGTATTTTGATAAACCAAGTTTCTTTGTGTATACCACCATTCACTGAAAATAAGCTTCTGAGATAAGGCCTCCAGTAGCATCTTCTGGAGCTATAAATATAAAAGTGCATCCGTGCAGTTTGGCAATTTAACTAAAGCATAGCAGTAAACTTGCCTCTATGGTATGAGATATCCTCAGCAGTGATGTTTTGATATGGGTTATAGTGTCCGAAATTAATTTTCTGTTGAAGAACAGGCCTCAGCTCCAAGCATAGACTGATTTGTTCCTCACATAAGAGTTGAGCCACTACTGCATCAATGCGTACAACTTGCCTGAAAGGATGGCATACTACTTTGTAAGATTTGTTGTGAAGTAAAATAGAGCCTACATAACACCATCTGGCACTATAAATATAGCCAGAGAGTTTTTCGTATATATGTTGAAATGTTGGAAATGAATTCAATAATAGAATCATTCAGTATTTAACATAAAATGACTTTCAAACTGTAAATCTAAGAATTCTTTAAATGGTAAGTAAGATGTAACTTGGAAATAAAAACTAAATAAGACCTTTTTACAAACACACATATAAAAGAATAAGTTCATTAATTTTGCTAGAGTTATTAGGGTTGAAGAATTCATTTTCAGATGATACACTTGCAAGTTAAAAGAAAGTACCACCACAGATAATATTTCTATCTTCCAGAAGAAATCTATCTCATGAAAGGCAAAATATTTGTATAAATACATCAACTGAAACTGCTTACACATGGGGATACATACCATATAACAAAAAGACAAATACTTTCAATTTAATGAAACAAAACTATAACATACCAAAGCATTTGATATACAGCTAAAACATTATTTCAAGGTATCGTAATGGAGTTAGGTTGTTGAGGAGGTGGGAAGATCTGGAGATAAAGGAGTGAAAACCAGGACTGTATATATTGTATGGAATTATCTTTTTTCAATAAAAATAAAGTAACTTGATAAACTAATTTTCCAATGCTTTAAAGAATGGTATGAGACAAATGTGCTATGTTTCTGTATTAGAAAATAAAATGAATAGAATCAATGAGATAAATAAAGTTCTGAGGAAATACCACTGAAATACCATGCAAAGAAATCATACAGAAAGTACTGTGTTTGGGAGTCAATAAGAGCATTTTGTTAAAGGAGCTCAATTGATGTTAAGAAAGAGATAAGTAAGCAGTATGTGGAGGTAGAGAAGATAAATCACTTCACATTCTACAGATGCTGAAAAAGGATTACAAAGAACAACTTCATGTCAATAAATTTACCAAGTTAATGGAATGGAAATGTGTTTGAAAGAGTAAATGAAAATTTATTCTGTAAGTAAAGGATAAATTATAATACTATAATCCCACTGAATAAATTATACATCTTACCATGAAATAGAAATTCAAGTACTACCAGCCTTACTGCAGAGTTCTGGAAAACTTATGAAGAAGAATTAGCACTAGTGATAAACATGTTCTTCTAGAAATCCAGGAAGTCAGATTAATCATCAATAAACACCACGTGTGTTTTCTTCATGTCCAGTTTCTTGTAAGTTAATAATTCACTGAACTGTTTTCTTAAAATGAAACTAAAATCAAGTTAAATCATCGAAAATGTAAGATACAGATGAAATTATTTCTCTAATTCTCCTAATAGTATTATATAGATTTAGTGTTTTACTTCCTGGAAATTCAAGCTTAAATGGAAACATTTCTTTATTATATATTTCTTTGATTGGTTGAGAGTAAGTAAATGTTTATTGGAATAGACATAATTTTTTCAGTTTCTGTTGAAAATGGAATTCATCATATGGGCCCTTCCATAAATGCCATGATTTTTAGTTCTTGGCATAAAACAGGTTGCGAAATACTTATTTATCCAGAGTAAAACATTCATTTGTTTTCTATTAAAACCAATTGCTTAGGAAACAATGGATATTTAGTAAGGACTATTTACGAGGAACTCAAATTAGTTATAATATTTCTTTAAATTATAATGTTTAAAATTCATAAAATATTGCAATTGCTTGAAATACATTGGAATACAATAACAATGTAGTTGTGATTCCTCTGGGTTTGTGTGTTCTCTCACCTTACTTTATACACTGCAAATTCTTATGACCTAAAATACTCTGTAGAGTATTTGTAGACATATGTATATATATATATATATGGTGCAAATCCAATAAATAGTAATGTGTATTATTTTTCATAGATATAATTAAAGGTACATATCAAGCACATTGATCAATCAAAGACCGTGCAAGCTCAAGAAGTTAGATTCATGAGACAATCAACTATTATTCTTAATGACACTTGTCTTATATGACCTGTAAGAAACTGATTTTATAATGATAGGGTGAGAATTGTAAATATTGCGGAAATACAAAATGAGTTACAAAGAAAGGTTTACCTCTTGTTGACCATAAAGTGACAGCAATATATCATTATTAATACCAGAATTTTTTAACTATACATAAGCTATTTTTCTCCATCGGAATTTTACTTGTAAAAGTCAAAGTTTATAATAGACATTTAAATCTATTTATACAGTTACAATACTCAGAATTGTTTAGACCTGAAGTAATTACTGAATTGAAATTTTTCATCTCTCTGTCTACCTATTCATCTTTTGTTAACCTTGATATTAAAATATATTCCAGTATAAAAATCACTTAGTTTACAATAGTGTTCATGGCATGATATGAATTAATAAAACATTTAAAAGTTGTAGTGATGAAAGAAAACTTCATTAAATATTTGGGGTGCCTAGTAAGAATGGCAATGAATTATTAGGAACAAGAAGATACTTTAAATGAGCTGAGCTTTTATGTCATTTTCAAATGATGGCAATGAACTGGAAAATTATTATGCCATTGAAAAGGCTGTGCTTTAGATGTTATAATAAATCATTTACTGAAGACTATTAGAGTTGAAATTAAATTCATTTATAATTAAGTTCAAAAGAACTATGAGCATACTCTCTTATTTCAAAAATATGTTTGGTATAAACTCTAGTGTTCATCATCCTATAAAAATGCCACATAAATACTGATGCATTATGTTTAAGAACTGAATGGATTTCTCCTATTTCCTTGGTTAAACAGTTCAATGAATTGGGAGGAACTCTAAAATTGTAGTCAGGTAAGCAAACTATAATGAGGAATCTTAACTCTATTAAAATGTTTACTATACAGAAATATTATCAACAGCTATATAACTTAATGTTATGAGTGAATAAGCTATTTAATATATTTATTGAATATAATTGGTTTGTATAGATATTTTTAAGTAGTGGATATAGCTTTATTTTGTAGTTGATATAAAATTACTGAGTAGATCATTATACATTCATAAGATTATTTAAATTTGAAGTGTTGTTAAACTAGAAAGTAAACTGGTGCTAGGTGATGAAATGACAAGAAAATTAAATTAGTCGCAGAAAACTCATAATTTCAATAAAACTCTGGTTAAGAGAAAGAATAATCAGTCTGTCTAAACATGCTCTATTTGTAGGATCATAAAACTCTGATTTCAAAATATAGCTTTTCACAACAGTTTATTCTATTATAAAAGAAGATACAGAGAAACTAGAATGAAAAAACACACAGAAATCCGGAATGACTTTAAAGGAGAAAGGGAGAGTGTATGACCAGGGAAGTTTAGAGGTTCAAGGCAGAGGATGGGATGGTAAAAAAAGAAAAGTTCATTATGCAGGGTAATGAATACCAGTTTGTATATAAGATGTATTTGATGTATAGATCCTATCAAAGTGAAGGAGATACAAATTTACGACCTAGGTATTATGGATATGGCTCAGAGCCTAAAATGTTATGACACAGGTTCCTGGAATTATCAATATATTATGCTCAATTCCTGCAACTATGGAATGTTAATTTTTGCTTCTTGCTTTTTTTTCTTCTTTTACAAATTATGCTTGTATATTTTGCATTAAAGATAAATATTTATGGGCTGCTTTGGACAGGGTTTTATATATTTGCAAAAGTTTTCTCTCTCTGAATCTGAAACATTCAACATAATGTCACCAGTTTCCTTAGCATTTTATTTTTGGTTTCCATGTGAATAGTTATAAAGCTTGCTTTGTATGTCCACTCAAATAGGCAGAACAAACATGATAATAAGGTCAGTATGTGACCTGGGTATCAGTAGGGTTCAGTGAATGCAGGAACATTTCTCATGATTTTTTTTTCTTTAAAAAGGATTAGCAGTAGGATTCAGAGACTTGGCTTTCTTTTTTTAATTTGCTTTTCTAGAAAGTAGAAAAGATGGAAGCATAGTATCCATTAGAAAAACATTCATAAAATACAGTTTTTGTTTTATTTTTATTAAAATGGATAAAGAATTATAAGACATTTAACTTAGAAATGAGAATTCGAATTACAGCTACTACAGAAATTTTATTTGTAGAGAAAATAAATACCTCAAATATATTCACTAAACCATTTCAGTGTGCTAGGAGTTGAAACAGATAATTTTTTTATTTTTAATATTTTCAAGAATCTCATTCACTTATAATGCTTCTGTGAGGTAAAAACCATACATGTCATAGCATATGAAAATACAGATTAAATAGCAGAAATCTGTGCATAAAACTGAAGTAGCATAAAATGTTAAATGGTTAAAATTCAGAATTTATCTTCTGCATTTTAGCTGAAAAATACCTTCATGTAAAATATAAAATTAATCTCCTTTCACTGCATTTTCCTTGCCAATATTTTCATGTCATTTATATGGATCATTCCACAAAAAATATGGTTCACCTACAGTATCATAATTTAATTGACATTCTTGAAGAACATATTTTTTCTTTTATAATTTTCTTTTATCAATGCAAAGGGAAAAGCAAAATTGTGGGTAGATCATTTCTTTCACTAAAAGCACAGTTTTCATACTCATGATTTGAATATTCTTTATTTATCTTCCAGTTCATGACCATTTTATATTTGTCTGTGCATATGAACATATAAGTACGTGTGCTTCTCTGTGCATATGTATGCAGAGCATGTCAGTGGTCTGTAGTGGTGAGCTTGGGCTGTACAACTTTGTGCTCCTTGTAGCCTGCACCTATGCACACACCCAGGAGCTATCTTTGGATCTGTAAATGAAAGACACATACAAACATTAGCTAATTTTTAAAATGTCTTAACTAACTCAAAGGCTGGGCATTTCTAAACCTTCCTATGCTATGGCCAAGCCCAATTGTGGAAGTGGCCAGCGGCCACTTACCCAAAATCTCTTATGGCTGGTGGGCTTTATCTCCTGCTGCTCTGTGTCCCAACATTCTTCCACGAGTCAAGGCGATTCTGTGTCTCCTCCCTGCTGAAACTCTAAGGGTCCTACCCCATGTCCCTTTGCCCAGCCACTGACCACTGGCACCTTTATTGATGGATCAAAACCCAATTAGGACAAGGACCTTTACCAGTTGTACACAAAGATTCCTGATTGACTCAAAGCATTAGAACCAATCTCCAGAAGTGGTGAAGTGTGTGTACATTTGTGTGTGTGTGTGTGTGTGTGTGTGTGTGTGTGTGTGTGTGTGTGTGTGTGTGTGCATTTAAAGGATCACTGTCTGGTACAATTTCTCCTGTTGAGAATAGGTTTATATGAGATAATATCTTAGTGGACTTGGGCACATTGATAAATCTTCAGAAAGCCTCAGCTCTCTATCTATATAAACTGAGTTCTAATCTTTATTATTAATTTGATACAGTCCAGAATTTAGGTCAGACTGTCCTGAGAATGGCCTAGTCAAGATTGACCTAGCCATTGTCTAGCTCAGAGTGCTCTGTGTCCATGTCTATGTAGTTTTCTCTTACTTGCTAGCGGGTGACTAAAGGTCCGGCCTAAATGTGCTATGCTATCCCTAGTAGAGTTAGTCTGGGGTGTATAAGAAAGGCAGAACAGGAGTCTAGAAAAAGTCATTTTGCAGAACTTCTCCATGGCCTCTGTTTCAGTTCCTGCCTTTACCTCCTGTCCTAGATTTACTTGATGCTGATTTTAACCTATAAACTGAATCCATTTTTCTTCCAAGTTGTTTTGTTTAGTGTTTTAATTCAGGAATACAAGCACGAACTAGTGCATCTGCCTTCCCATATAGAGGATTACAAGCACACCTTCTCATTCTTAAAACCAAAAATAAATAATATAGATATCTTAATTAGAATTACTAATACGGTGACAAAACACCATGACCAAATGTAATTAGGGAAGGAAAGGGTTCATTTGCCTTTCATATTCCAAGTCACAATCCACTGAAGGAATTCAAGGCAAGAACTTTAACACAGCAGGAACCTGGAGCCAGGAGCCAGGACATAGAAAGGTGATATTTTCTGGCTTACTTTGTAGATTGCTCAGTCTAATTTGTTATGGAATCTAGGATCATCAACCAAAAGATGACACTATCCTCTATGGGCAGGAATCTCCTCACATCAATCATTATGAAAATGCCCTGCAGCCAAACCTAATGGAAGGATTTTTCAATTGACATTTCTTTCATTTAAATAACTCTAGTGAGATATGTTAGCACAAAACAATAAAAAAATAGATTCTGGAAATTCAACTCAAATTTTCCTTGCTTGCAATTTGTCAATTGAGCTTAATTCCCCAGCTACACCCTTAGTCCACTAGATTGTAAGGTATTGTAGTCCATTATTTGTAAGATAGAAATCTACCTGATTAGGGAAAGAGTGTAGAGGAAAAATGACTGCAACTGGAATGCATTTGTAGGGAGATATAAAAACTTAGATGTCTTTTAATAAAAAAAAAGAATAAAGAAAATATGATGCATTTACAAAATAGTGCATCAATCAGCTGTTAAAAAATTTATAGGCAACTAGAAAAATATATCATACAGAGTGATTCAACCTATATCCAGAAAGACGCACATAGTATGTACTCACTTATAAGTGCAAATCGCTGAAAAGTTAAGAAAACTATGATGCAATCCACAGACCTATGGCTAAGTAAAAGATGGGCTCATTGAGAGATGAAGGGAATTTCCTGGGAAGGGAATAGAATGGATTTCATAGGTTGACATAGAGCAGTGGGCATTAGGAACAGGAGGCATTGGGTGCAAGGGATGAAGGGGGAAAGTGCTAGGGGAGGTGATTATAATTTGGGGGTCATTTTGATGGCTAGACAGAAATTTATTCCAATTTAAAATCCCTGCAATGTACCAGGGTTATCCTGGTGATACATCTAGTAATAGGAGATAAGAACCCTGATCCATCCATCTTCTCTACCAAGGCAAGGCTTACAGTGGATGGATTGGAACACCAACTCCACCATAAAACCTTCATAGCCAGCCAATGATTGTTCCAACTTCAAACCTATGCAATGGAAGAAGCCCACCCCCGATACTGATTGGAAGGCCACAAACAAAAGGCTAGATAGCCTAGAGACCTAAGATAAAACCAAACAGGATGACAAAAATATCCTGAAAGGATTCCTAATGATGATCTGTAGTTACTCAGAGATCTGTACCTAGTCCAGTTGTCATCAGAGAGGCTGTCTCTGGCAGCTGATGGGAGGAGATGCTGTGACCTAATTCCAAACATTAGGCAGAGAGAAGGCCCAAGTTGGAGGTACCAATTAAGTCCTATTCCTGTTCTTTTGGAACCCTTCAGAAGAGCAGGGATTTTTTTTGGGGGGAGCCATAGGCTTAGATGACACCAGAAGAGCACAATTCATGGAATCTGCTAAGTGGGGCTTGTGTGACATCACAGAGACTAAAGCAGCAATTGTGGAGTCTCCATGAGTGTGAATCAGATCATTATATCTATATCTATATCTATATCTATATCTATATATATCTATCTATGTATCTATGTATCTATCTATATCTATATCCATATCTATCTCTATCTTTCTATCTATCTATCTATCTATCTATCTATCTATCTATCTATCTATATATATATATATATATATATATATATATATATGTTGGTTTTTTTGTGTTTTGCCTGCACTTAGGGTCTTTATGCTCCTACTTGGTTACCTCATGTAACACTTATGTGAGCCTTTGTGCATGGTCTTATTGTATCTTGTTGTGCTATGTACATTTGATGTTCCTGGGAAGACTGCTCATTTTTGTATGAAGACAGTGTGCAGGGGAAGTGGATCTTAGGAGAGAAGGTAGTGAGGAACTGAGAGCAGTAGAGGGAAGGGAAGCTACAGTCAAAATGTATTATACAAGAAAAAAAATACAATTTACAATAAAATAAAATAAAAAAATCAGAACAAGTTGTCTATAAAGAAAGAAAGAAATGAGGAAAAGAAATCATTTCCTACTATTTACTGGAACTTAACTGTTGGATACAAAGGTTGTTCTTAAGAAGTAAACCCAGAAACAGTGACACATCATAGAACAGTCCTATGGTCATATCAATAGATACAGAAGAAACACTAGGATAGTTTCAATCTACTATGATTTATACAAATATCCCAAAATTTAACTTAGGAGAGACATACTTTACAATGACAAAAACTTTTGGTAGCATATTCACAGCTACATCTGTCACATATCCCAATGGACTATATCTCATTGCAACAAATACATAACTCCGTAATTCTTTTTATTCAAGTTGAAAATTTAACTTACTTTGTAACTAATTGTTATTATTGTTCTTAATGAAGCTATTGATCCCAAAGTATTATGTTTGGGTGAGCTTAAAAAATGCTAAAACAGTATTTGGAATTTAATTATTATATGGACATGACCAAAAAGTATGTTCATGCTGTTGCACTTCTTTCAATTTGTTATTCTGCTATCATTTGAATAGAGTGTGGGCAAGGATTAACTCAAACACCCATTGGACAGTACTAATTTTTTCTCATTTTAGATGCTGATTTAAATTTGTAACATATTTTGCAGGAAAAGCTTTATAATGGAGTTTAGTGCATAGAAGATCAAAAGTAATTGTTACCAGTTATACAGGATACTATATTCTAATATTTTAAACCAAGTTTAAATGCAGCAATTTCAGAAGAATTGTATATGCTGGCAGAACTTATATTGGAAAATTCCTTGCACTTTTGCCACTGAACTGTCAGGATAAGTGAATGATGATTTTACTTAATTTTTACTGCAAAGTTACTATTTTTTACCTTATTGGATTTTTTATTTACATTTAAAATGTTATTCCCTTTCCTGATTTCCCGGGCATAAGCCCCCTCCCTATCCCATCTCCCTTCCCTTCTTCTGTGAGGGTGTTTCCCTCCCCATTCACTGCACCACCAACCCCCAACATTCCCCTACACTGGAGGGTCCAGCCTTCAAAGTTACTCTTATATCCTAATTGAAAATGTCCCTTTCTTGTATATGTTGAGGCCTTTTTTGTGACTGATTATATGGTAAATTTTGGAGAAAGTACAATGAGGTGCTGAGAAGGTATATTATTTTCTTTTAGAATGAAATGTTCTATAAATGTGTGTTAAATCCACTTGGTTCATAACTTCTGTTAATTTCTCTGTGTCTCTGTATAGTTTCTCTTTCCATGATTTTTCCATTAATGAGAGTAGGGTGCTGAAGTCTCCCAATATTATTGTGTGAGATGTAATGTGTGCTTTGAGCTTTAATAAGGTTTCTGTTATGAATGTAGGTGCCCTCCCATTTAGAGCATAGATATTCATAATTGAGAGTTCATTTTGGTGGATTTTTTCTTTAATGAATATGACGTGTCCTTCCTTATCCTTTCTGATAACTTTAAGTGGAAAGTTCATTTTATTTGATATTAGAATGTTGAGTCCAAGTTATTTCTTGGATCATTTGCTTGGAACATTGTTTTCTAGCCTTTTAATCTGATGTATTCTTTGTTTTGTCACTGAGCTGTGTTTCCTGTATGCAGTAAAATGTGGGTCCTCCTTTCTTACCCAGTTTGTTAGTCTATGTCTTTTCGTTAGTGAATTGAGTCCATTGTTTTTAAGACATAATAAGGAATAATGATTGCTGTTTCCTATTATTTTTGTTGTTAGAGATGGAATTATGTTTGTGTGGCTCTCTTCTTTTGGATAAGTTACAAGAAAATTACTTTCTTGCTTTTTCTAGGATGTAGTTCCCATCCTTGTGTTGTAGTTTTCCATGTATTATCCATCATAGGGCTGGATTTGTGGAAAGATATTGTATAAATTTGGTTCTGTCATGGAATGTCTTGGTTTCTCCATCTATGGTAATTGAGAGATTTGCTGGAAATAGTAGTCTTGGCTAGCATTTGTGTTCTCTCAGGGTCTGCACGACATCTGCAAAGGATCTTCTGGCTCTCAAAGTACCTGGTGACAAGTCTGGTGTAATTCTGATGTCTGCCTTTATATGTTACTTGACTTTCTTCCCTTACTGCTTTTAATATTCTTTCTTTCTTTTGTGCATTTGATGTTTTATCTATTATGTGATAGGAGGGATTTCTTTTTCTGGTCCAATCTATTTGGAGTTCTGTATATTTATGAGCATTTCCTTGTATAAATTTAGAAGAAATTTTTTCTTAATTTTGTAAGGTATTTTCTTCTATAATTTTTAGAAGATTTTTACTGACAGATTTTTGAGTTTTAGTTTTAAATCTTCTCTTCTCTCTATTCTGTTGTTGACTTCTTACCCTTAGGTTTGATCTTCTCATTGTTTCCCAGATTTCCTGGATGTTTTGGGTTATGAGCTTTTTGAGATTTATACTTTGTTTGACAGGTTTTTTTTTTCATTTTTATGGTATCTTCTGCCCTGAGATTTTCCCTTCTATCTTCTGTATTCTGTTGGTGATGCTTGTGTCTATGAATCCTGAACTCTTTAATAGGATTTCTATCTCCAGGGTTGTCTCATTTTGCAATTTTGTTATTGTTTCTATTTCCATTTTTAAATCCTGGATGGTTTTATTCAATTCTTTCACCTGCTTGGTTGTGTTTTCCTGTAATTCTTTGAAGGAGTTTTTTGCAGAACCCATATTCAACAAAACTGGAAAATATGAGTGAAACAGACAATTTTCTAGACAGATACCAGGTAGCAAAGTTAAATCAGGATCAGATTCACCACCTAAATGGTTCCATAACTTCTAAAGAAATAAAAGCAGTCATTAAAAGTCTCCCAAACAAAAAAGCCCAGGACCAGAGGGTTTAGTGCAGAATTCTATCAAATCTTCATAGAAAACCTAATATCAATACTGTCCAAAATATTAAACCAAATAGAAACAGAAGTAACATTACCTGATTGCTTTTATGAAGCCACAATTATTCTCATGCCTAAACCACACAAAGACCCAATAAAAAAAGTGGACTTCAGACCCAAATTTCCCTTATGAATATCAATTCATAAATAATAAATAAAATTCTCACAAACCAAATACAAGAACATATCAAAATGATTATCTATCATGATCAAACAGGATTCATCCCAGGGATGCAGGTTCAATATATAGAAATCCATCAACATAATCCATTTTATAAACAAACTCAAAGAAAAGAATCACATGATCTTCTCATTAGATATTGAGAAAACATTTGAAAAAAACAATACTCCTTCATGTTAAAAGCCTTGTAAAGATCAGGAATTCAAAGCCAATACCTAAACATAGTAAATGCAATATACAGCAAACCAGTAGCCAACATCAAATAAATGGAGAGAAACTTGATGTGATCCCACTAAAATCAGGCACTAGACAGGGCTACCATTCTCTCCTTACTAATTAGATACAGTACTCGAAGTCCTATCCAGAGCAATCAGACAGCAAAAGGAGGTCAAAGGGATATAAATTGGAAATGAAGAATTCAAACTATCACTATTTGCAGATGAAATGATAGTATACTTAATGACCCCAAAAGTTCCACCAGAGAACTACTAAGCCTGATAAAGAACTTCAGTAAAGTGCCTGTGTAAAAAATTAACTCAAACAAATCAGTAGTCATCCTCTACTCAAAGGATAAACAGGCCAAGAAAGAAATTAGGGAAATGACATCTTACACAATAGTCACAAAAAAAACCCATAAAATACGTTGGTGTGAATCTAATCAAGCAAATGAAATATATGTACGATAAGAACTTAGAGGTTGAAAGAGCTGAAGGGCCTTGCAGCCCCATAAGAACAACAATAGCAACCAACCAGAGCTTCCAGGGACTGAACCACTACCAAAACACTATACATGGACTGACCCAGAGCTCCAACTGCATATGTAGTAGAGAATAAACTTGTTGTGGCACCAGTGTAAAGGGAAGTCTTTGGTCCTGCCAAGGATGGACCCCCAGTGCAGGGGAATGTCAAGGATTGGCAAGGTGGGTGGATGGAGGGAGGTAATACCCATAAAGAGAAGGTGGAGGGGATGGGGGCTTATAGACAGGAAACCAAGAAAGTGAATAATATTTGAAATGTAAATAAAGAAATATATCTAACTAAAAAAAGAACTTCACCTCTCTGTAGAAAGAAATTAAAGATGATTTCAGAAAACGAAAGATCTCCCATTCTCATTAATTGGCAGGATTAATATAGTAAAAAAGCCATTTCACAAAAGCAATCTACAGATTCAATACAATCCCCATCAAAATTAAAACTTAATTTTTCATAGAGATAAAAAGAGCAATTTGCAAATTCGTTTGGAATAACAAAAAACCCAGGATATCGAAAACTCTCCTCAACAATAAAAGAACATCTGGGAGAATCACCATTCCTGACCTCAAGCTTTTTACAGAGCAATAGTGATAAAAACCATATGGTATTGGCACAAAGACAGGCAAGTAGACCAATGAAATAGAAGTGAAGACCCAGAAATCAACATACACATCTATGATCAATTGATATTTGACTAAGGAGCTAAAACCATTCAGTGGAAAAAAAAGATAGCACTTTCAACAAATGGTGCTGGTTCACCTGGATGTCAGCATGTAGAAGAATGCAAATCAATCCATTCTTTTTGACCTGTACAAAGCTCAAGTTCAAGTGAATCAAGGACCTTCACATAAAACCAGATACACTCAAACTAATAGAAGAAAAAGTGGGGAAGAGCCTGGAACACATGGACACTGGAGAAAATTTCCTGAACAGAACACAATGGCTTATGCTCTAAGATCAAGAATCGACAAATGGGATCTCATAAAATTGCCAAGCTTCTGCAGCCAAAGACACTGTCATTAGAACAAAACAGCAACCAACAGATTGGGAAAAGATCTTTAGCAATCCTACATCTGATAGAGGGCTAATATCCAATATATACAAAGAACTCAGGAAGTTAGACTCCAGAGAGTCAAATAACCCTATTAAATGTGGGGTACAGAGCTAAAGAAATCTTAGCTGAGAAACATCAAATGCCTGAGAAGTGACTAAAGAAATGTTCAACATCCTTAGTCACCAAGGAAATGCAAATCAAAAGAACCCTGAGATTCCAGCTCATATCAATCAGAATGGCCAAGTACAAAATCTCAAGTGACTACAGATACTGGCAAGGATGTTGAGAAAGAGGAACACTTCTCCATTATTGGTAGGAGTGGAAGCTGGTACAATCACTCTGGAAATCAGTCTGGAGTTTTCTCAGAAATTTGGATATAGACTACCTGAGGGCACAGCTATACCAGTCCTGGGCATATACCCAAATGATGCTCCAACATATAACAAGGACACATGTTCTAGTATGTTCATAGCAACCTTATTTATAGTAGCCAGAAACTGCAAAGAACCCATATGCCCTTCAACAGAGGGATGGCTATAGATAATATGGTACATCTACACAATGGAGTACTATTCTGATATCAAAAACAATGACTTCATGGAATTCATCAGCAAATGGCTGGAACTAGAAAATATCATCCTCAGTGAGGTAACGCAATCACAACTCACACACACACACACACACACACACACACACACACACGCACACATGGTACACATTAGTGATAAGTGAATATTAGCCCAACAGTTGGAATAATCCACAGACCACATGAAGTTCAAGAAGAAGGATGACCAATGTATGTATGCTTCAGTCCTTCTTTGAAAGGGGAACAAAAATATACATAGGAGGAAATATGAAGACAAAGTTTGGAGCAAAGGTTGAAGGAATGGACTCTCAGAGCCTGCCCCACCTGGGGATCCAGCCCATATATATATACAGCCACAAATCCCAGCAGATGCTGATACTAA
Organism: Rattus rattus; assembly: GCF_011064425.1. NCBI lineage: Eukaryota > Metazoa > Chordata > Mammalia > Rodentia > Muridae > Rattus > Rattus rattus. The sequence goes on along the minus strand of NC_046154.1, from coordinate 221,140,917 downwards.
GAAGTACATGCTGAGAGCAGACTGATAGAGCTTTCTCCCAAGAGTCTCTGCCATAGCATGACAAATACAGACTGGAATGCTAACATTGAACTGAAAACAAGGTCTCCAATGGAGGATTTAGAGAAAGGATTGAAGAGCTGAAGAGGCTTGCAACCCCTAAGAACAACAATACCAATCAACCAGAGCTCTCAGAGACTAAACCTCTACTCAAAGAGTACATATGGACAGACCCATGGCTCCAGCTGCATGTATAGCAGAGGATGAAAAAGCCCTCGGTTCTGCCAAGACTGGATCCTTCAGTGAAGGGGAGTGTCAGGGCGGGAAGCACGGGAAGGGTTGGGGGGTTGGAGAGTGGGAACACCTTCTATGAGAAAGAAGGGGGATGGGAGATGGCATACAGTGTTTATGGATGGGAAACTGAGAACAGGTACAATGTTTTAAATGTAAATTTAAAATATCCAATAAAAAGAAAAAGAAAAAAAGGTTAAAAAAAAGAAAGAGAGAAAATGTCTCCTTTTATTGCATCGTTATTTGTACCTACCTAAAGAAACGTAATCATTCCTTCCTATCCCCTGCAATAGCAGGTATTGTTCTACCTTCCTTTACTTGGCCCCTCTCCCACCTAGGTTCCATTCTCCCTTTCCCCGCTGTGATTGTTGTTGTTTTTTTTTTTTTTTCTTTCTTTCTCTTCTAAGTGAGACTGAGCCATCCTCACTTGTGTTCTTCAGCTTGTTAACCTTCTTGAGCCCTGTGAGTTGTGTCATCATGGGTATTGTGTAATTTTTGACTAATATCTACTTATTAGTATATACCATACATGTCCTTTTGGGTCTGAGTTACCTCCTTCAGGAGGATATTTTCTAGCTCCATCCATTTGCCTGCAGAATTCAGGAAGTCCTCATTCTTAACAGCTGAGTAATATTCCATTGTGTAAATGAACCATATTTTCTGTATCCATTTTTCCATTGTGGAACATCTAGGCTGTTTCTAGCCTCTGGTTATCACAAAAAGTGGCACTTTGAACATAGCAGAATATGTACCCCTGTGGCATTGTGCCCCATCTCTTGGGTATATGCCCAAAAGTGGTATAACTCGGTCTTCAAGTAGATCTATTTCCAATTTTCTGAGGAATCTCCAGATTGATTTCCAGAGTGCTTCTACCAGTTTGCAAACCCATAAGCAATGGAGGAATGTTTCCTTTCCTCTGCATCTTGCCAGCATGTGCTGTCATATGAGTTTTTTATCTTAACCATTCTGAATGATGTAAAGTAGCCAGCAGAAACAATGGAAACAGGCAACCTTGGGATGGAGGAGGGAGAAAGAAGGGAGAGGGATCCTCTAGAACATACTAGAGACCTGGGAGATGAGATATATTCAGGACTCAAAGGAAGAAACCTTGAAGTACTCTATAGTGGAGAGGAGGAACCACCTTCAGTAGAGGGACAGGACATAAAGAGAAACAGCGGGGTTGATATTTCATAGTCAAACGCTCTGACCTGGTATTGTTCCTATCTGAAAGAACTACAGGAACAAAAATGGAGAAGAGCATGAGAGAAAGTTTAAGTGACAAACCCAATTTGGGATCAAGCTCAAGCAGAGGCCCTGGGACCTGATACTGTTATAGATGCTGTGGTGTGCTTGCAGACAGAAGCCTAGCATGGCTGTCCTCTGAGAGGCCCAACTAGCAGCACAAAGAGTCAGATGCAAAATCTAGCACCCAACCAATGGGCAGAAGCCAGGGATCACTGTGGTTGACCTGAGGAAAAGCTGGAAGAAGGTGGTTGGTCCCATGGAAGACCAGCAGCCTCAACTGCTCTGATCCCCAAGATCTCTCTGGCACTGAATCACAAACCAGGCAGCATTCATCAGCTGAAATGAGGCCTAGGACACATATACAACATAGGACTGCTTGGTCTCGCCTCAGTGGGAGAAGGTAGACTGAATACTCGAGAGACTTAAGACCCAAGGGTATGGGGAGGTCTGGTGGGGTGGGGAAAGTGGGGTAGGGGAAGAAGGGCAGGGGCATCTTCTTGGAGATGGGAGTGAGGAGGAAGTACCTGTTAAGGAGCTGTCAGGGAGTGGGAAGACTGGTAGGGGAATGCAGTCTGAATTGTAAAAAGGGATTAAAGAATAAGAATAAATACATTTTTAAAAGAAACATTCATATTCAAAACGTTTGATTAGTAAATGGGAAAGTTTGCTCTGTGGTTACAAGCACTTGCTGCTCTTTTGAAGAACACAAATTCATTAGCAACAACCCATATTGGAGAGTTTATATATGCCAATTCTGCCATTCTCCACATGTATACCCATAATAATGTAAAAGAAAGTAAATAAACAAAGTCTTGGGCTAGAGAGCATGACCTAAATCAGAAAGAAATTATATGTAGCTAAGTATCGAGTTCAGTTCTCAATAGCACCTGAGAGATCAGTGGTAATGTAATAATAAATTATCTGTTAAGGATACCTTTTAAATTTTTACAATTCTTGGACACATAAAAGGGGCAATAGTTAAAATTTCATCTTATAAAAATGTGGAATTAAAGTGTTTTAACATTTAAGGTGTTCCATACTGATCTAATACTCGCTTTGTTTTCTTTTCTTCCTTTCTTTCTTTCTTTCTTTCTTTCTTTCTTTCTTTCTTTCTTTCTCTTTCTCTCTATCTCTCCCTTCCTCCCTTCCTCCCTCCCTTCCCTCCTTCTTTCCTTCCTTCTTTCCTTCCTTTCCTTCTCCCTCCTTCCTTTCTTTCCTGTTTTCTTTTTTTCTTTCTTTACTTTCTTTTCCTTTCCCCAAGCTGTTCCTTTCTTCTCTTCCTTCTTCCCTTTTTCTTTCTTTCCCTTTCTTTCTTTTTCTATAAAAATCTTTCTTTCTTCTTTTTTCCACTTTCAGCTTGCTTTCTTTTTCTTTCTCTTAATTCTCAGTCAGCAAAGCCTCTCAATTTGCTCCATCCCATATCCACTGCTGAAGGCCTTCTCCCACAACCTCTCTACCTTTTCCCGTTTTCCATCCTTCTTCCCAACTCTGGCAGCTCACCCCACACAATTTTTATATTTAAATTGCTAAAAAATGAAAAAAAAAATAGCCTTTGGCCCAATTTTGATCCCCACTAAACATTCATGTACCATCATCCCTCAGCAGTAATAACAACCTGTAAACACACAGACTTTTTTTCTTTATTAACGATATTTCTTAATTTCAGTCCCTTTCCTGGTTTCAAAGCAAACATTCCCCTCACCCCCTTCTTTATGGGTCCCCTCCCACCTTCCCCATTGCTGACAACAATCACGTTCACTGGGGGTTCCTGGGAAGGGCAACCTTCCACTCTCTTACTAGGATATTCATTGCTACCTATGAAGCAGGTTTCCATGTCCATGTATAGTCTTTAAATCCCTAACTCTGTTGGCATTATTGCATGTGATCTAGAGCCCCCAAGCACAATTTTTCTCTGATTCCTTCAAATCCTACTCTCAATTCAGTGGTTTGAACGCCTCTGTATTTGCTGTATTCTGGCTGTGTCTCTCAGGGCATCACATCCGGCTTGTTGGCCTGCCCTTCTTTGCTTCAATTGATAAGGGTGGCTGTATATGTATAACATGTGGGGCAGGCCCACCTAAACATTCCCTGCCAAAGCTATTCTTGTTCCCAAAGAAGGGTCCATCCCATTTTGAAGAACATGTGTTCTAATCCTAAATTCAAGCATTTGGGCTAAACTTATCAATGAGCATACCATGTGTGTTTTTCTGTGATTGGGTTAACTCTCAGGATGATATTTTCCACCTTTGCCTACAATTTCATAAAATTAGTTTTTTTTTTATAAGCCATTCTCTCTGTACCATTTTCTGTCCATTCCTCTGTTGAAGGGCCTGGGTTCTTTCAGTTCTTCTGCTATGAACATCACATGACAGAGCAGAATTCTTAACGTCACCTGCCATGGCTTCTCTCTCTCTCCCTCCTGTCCTTTTCCTTTCTCTGCCAGTTTCCTCCTCTTCCTTCAAACTTCTCTTCCACCCATCCTTCCTTCTCCTCCAATGATAGGCCTCCTTCTATCCTGTACCTGCCCCTCACCTGTATTTTACAAATTCAATGGGGAGAAGGTTCTGGTGAAGTCACTTGAGTCCTGAGCACATGACTAGGTAGCTGTCCTTGGGGCAGTGGAATCAGCATCAACATACAGATAACTCCAGGGCAAACCACAACAACCCTATATTTTAATTTTAGTCTTTTTTATAATTTTATACTCTGCAGGGCCTTTGAATATATATTGCAGAATCAAATTTTATGTTTATCATATGTTCTGTGCGTGTAAATGCGTTTATGTCTATGTCTCTATCTGTTTCTTGTGCTTTTCCTTGCACTCTCTTTCTTCTGTTTGTTTTTTCCTGGTCTGGTTTATTTGTTTATATTTTATATTGCATTATATTTTATCACTATCTTCTTTATATTTTCTTTATAATGATTTAATTTATTACAATAATTCTGAGAACTTTGATTTTGGCTTTGAATATTCAGATTCACATTCAAGCATCATGCTGTATCATAGAATTAGTGAGGAATATTGGCTAATAACATAATATGATCTCATCCATTAATATTATGTACCACTTCCCATGGATTACTCTTTTAATTACTTTATGCCATAGTTCTTTTATACACTCCTGATTGAAATTCAAAGAGAGTGCCACAGATTATATTAGTTAATCAGTATACACAATGGAAAATGTATGTTCTGAGACTGTTCTATGTAAAGCCTGGATGTTAAAAATTAATTAAAAAAGCAAAGCCTAGTATGTATTAAAGATAATTAACTGCTAATGGATCATGCAAGAAGCATGTAATTAGCCCCCTGTTGTAAGCTGGAATTTAGAGACTGGTTTATATCATACAGGTGAGGATTACACTGTCCTAATTATTAAAAATGTAAAGATTTCATATATATTTTTCTGTGTTAATTCTGGGAAAATTAAAAACTTCATCAATAATGTCCAATAATCATTAAATTCTGTATTAGTAGATTACATAAATTGACAAAAAAGTTAGCTAATATTGAAAGTTTTTTCAATGTTTATAACTAGCAATTGTTTAAAATTGATAATTTCATGAGTATGGCTGGTTGGATATAAAGACTTCTGAAAAACAATGGAAAATTCAGATTAAAATATGTTCTTAGATTTTCATCTAAAGTATAACAAAAAGTTTCTGAGCCTACGAGAATGCTACAAGTCCAACTGTAGAAGTGGAATGTGAACATTTCTCACTAGAGCACTGAAGCTAATATTGAAGGCAAAATCTGAGCGACATAGACTTTGAAAGAGAAAATAAACATTCCAGCCATTCTTCAATATATAGAGTCCCTTCTAGACCCTCTGTACATAATAGTCTCTCAGTGTAAGGTCAGCCAGGAATAACCATATGGTGTGATCTGAGGGTTGTGTTAATTTGTCCAGAACATGAAAGAGCAGGTGGCCAAAGCAAATACTATATCAGTGAAAATAACCAAAGCATAATTGCATCATGAAATATTTTCAGTAAAAATAAATCTGGAGCTTATAATCAATAGATATTTCCAATGTAACTCTAGTAGATGTATGATATGCATGAATAAAGTTATTCAAAGAGGAATATATAAAATACAATTAAAAAATAACATGTTATATTTAATAAAATGCTTTCACAATTTAAGTTTATCATAATATTTACGAATCTCATTTAACTGCAAGTTTGTTGACCCACACTCTATTTGTATTTTATTGGTATCTAATGCTTATTCATCAATTAGGAATTAAATTAAATATTTCCTCTTTATTTATGTATCTTCTTATTTGACCATCTAGTCCATAGTATGTTTTATGAAATTTAACAATTATTTAAAATATATTAATATCATTACAATGAGTATGAATTCCAGCACAGTTGTGCTGGATTTTGCTGGGATGTTATTATCATTTGACTAGCAACCAGCATGACATTCCTTTCTATCAATATTGGTCTCTGCTGTAATTTCTTTTCACTAAATACATTCAGGAGGAATTAGAGACAACTAAAGTTTTAAGAGATATTTTGCCATTTTATATTATTGCAATATGGTTCTGTGATCTGCATCATTACCAAGAGACTAAAGTAAACTGATCTAAAATAAATGAAATCTGCATTACTCTCAGGCTTTTTCTGTTCTAAAAGAATCTCAAAATAGTAATATGCCAGAGTCATCATCAGGATTCCAAGCTGCATTGTAACCAACCAATGAGTTAAAAACAAATACCAGTATTGAAACACGTTAGCATTCAGAGACAATATGTTTTCCAACATCACTTCTGATCCCTCTGCTGACTAAGACATATTGGATCAATCAGAAGAAAGAAATTGATTCCTCCATTAACATAAAACATTAAGTAAATGTTTTCAGAGGTGATGCCATCTCACCTAGACCTTGAAAGATGTGTTGACCTTGGACCTAAATTACTTAATTCCTTGTCTCATATTTAGCTGTTCAATCAGGGTAATGAGGTATGAAAAACTATTGATGGGTACCTTAATTTGCATTGGTAAGAATTTTGAAGAAAATCTTTGGGCAAACAGCTTGAGAGAAATTTGTTCAATAAAAGGAAACACAATAAGGAAGTTGTGTTTTAATGAAAACCTATTTTACAAAAAATATATTTTTATATTTATGGAATAACATACTCAGAAATCTATTTGCAGTTTCTATAGACACTTTATGGAAAACTGTGATGTATTTTGCATCATATTGTATAGATAAAACAAACACACAAAGAATGAGAGTGACAAAGATAGAGAGACAGGGACAGAGAGATAGATCTGCTTCTGTAATACACTTGTAAAGGATTCTTTACTTCCTTGTTTCGTCAATGAGGATCATTTTCTAAAATGTGTAATATAAAGAAATTCTTGTGTAAGTTTTATTTAACTTATAATGTGTTCTTTATAGGGAGGTATTCTGTTTTTATCTCTATTACAGAATGTCTGAACTGTACACAGCAGTCAGTAAGTATGAAGGAAGTCTACCAAAAACAGAAGGCAATACCAGTTAGAATTTTAGGTAAAAAAATTGATGTGAGCTAATGAACTTCAGTCTTAGAGGTTTAATTATTATTATTTTAATAGATCCATATTGAGAATCAAATTTGACATTATACAATATAGAGGATCAAAGAAGACATCTCACCTAAGCGGTGTTTCTTCTAACAGTTTCGAAGTTAGAGAGGGAAGAGAGGTGCACAGGCAGTTTTTCTGCACCTAATCTAATTCACTAAAGTGTTGTTCACAGGATACAATTTCTTGTGTGAGAATATTTGAAAAGAAAAAACAATTTAACATTCTAAAATTTTCTGTTGTTTAAACAAAGCCTAAAAGCATGGTTTTATAATTGGCACACATTCACTACTTCTATTACCAGAGCAACAAATTTAGGTTGTTGACTATTTTGCAAAACACAAGGCAGTAAATAAATAGTGTACATATAAAAGTTCAAAAAGGGTTATAAAATATAATGGTTGAAAACATAATTTTAACACTTCATTATATTATTGCAACAGACAATATCTTCTGAAGACATTTCTGTAGTCCATCTTCCATTTGTCCTTCAGCATGTTAGTTTCTTGCATGTTCTCTCCCCATTTATCCTCACCTTCATGATAAAATACTTTTCTCACACACCCCAGCAGCCTCACTAGTTAGGAAGTAGTAATAAGCAGGATAGCATTTCTTGGTTAAATTGTTTGCTTAAATTATACATAAGTGCTTTAATTTAAACTAATAGTATTTATAATAATATTGTTAACTGAAATAAGATACTAGAAAATTTCTTTTTTTCTATCTCCTACTCACTTTGCAAATATGGGTTTATACATTTTTATGTATGAAAGAATGGTTTTATCTCCAGGTTCAACACTCTACCCAATACTTTCTCTCTCTCTTTTCTCTCTCTCTCTCTCTCTCTCTCTCTCTCTCTCTCTCTCTCTCTCTCACACACACACACACACACACACACACACACACACACACAAAACAAATAAAATAACAATGTCCATATACATTATGGAGTGCTCATTTGCCAAGTTATATGAGTACAACATTACTATATCTCTCTATGTATTTATAATTAAAAGTGAATGTTTCATGTTTTGCCCCTGCAATTCTTTTAGACAGGACAACTCTGGGTCAAAAATTGTGAATATGTGTTGATGTCCCCATCCCTCCACTGAGGGCCCTGTCACAACTACTGGGTGTGGTCTTTACAGGTTTCATTCCCTGACAGTTATCCACTTTGGCTAGGGTCATCTCCAGTGAGTGCTGGGAGTTTCTGACATGCCAATTCACTGTGACTATCTAGAGGATCTCCTCACCCCAACACACCCACCCCTGGTATCTACATGTTTTCTTTCATTCTCCTGGCCCTGTGGACTTCTCCTCTATACCTGGTGCTTCCCCTATTTCTGCCTCCCCCTCCCTCTCCTACTCATGTACCTCTACCTTCAGTGATTGATTCATTAACTCTTCTAAGTAGGATTGAAGCATCCTCATTTGGGTCTTCCTTATTGTTAAATTTCTTATGGTCTACAGGTTGTATCATGGATATTGTGCTCTTTTAAGCTAATATCCACTTATCAGTGAGTACATACTAAAGGAAAGACCGACCAGTGATGGGTCCAACTTGGGATCCATCCCACAGGTAAGCATCAAACCCTGACACTATTATTGATGTTATGATGTACTTGAAGACAAGAGACTAGCTTGGCTTTCCTCTGACAGGCTTTACCAGCAACTGAATGAAAAGATGCAAATACTTATCGCCAACCATTGGACTAAATTAGGGGTCTCTTTGGAAGAATTAGGGGAAAATTTGAAGGAACTGAAAGGATAGGCAACTGAAAGGATAGGAACTGTAGGAAGACCAACAGTGTCTTGACTCTTGAGAGCTCCTGGAGACTAAGCCACCAACCGAAGAGCATTCACAGGTTAGTGTCAGGACCCTAGCACATATGTAGCAGAGGCCTGCCTACATCTGGGCTCCATGGGAGAGAATGTACCTAATTCTATAGATACTCCAGACACTCTCTCAGAAGTGAAAGGAAGTAGGGAGAGGGCAAAGAAAACTGGGAGGGGAAAACTGGTAGGGAGGTATTATTTCGGATGTAAATAAATAAATACATGCATACACACGTATATACAGTTAATATGAATAATCCAATAGTAGTTTCTATTTAGCAGAAATTAAATCATATTTACATTAATCAATATAACTAATTATTATTTTAGGGGATATACAGATGTATATTGAAGAAACTAACATATTTTATGCTGTTGTTATCACTGAGTTCATAAGAGTTACTGCAAAATTTTCTTTTAAAATGCCTTTCTTAGTCTACCAAGTTTCTCACAGCTGACTTCACATATCATATCATAATTCAAAATGAAGGAAACATAGGTAAAATCACAGAAGTATATTATGGACTTCTACCATTAATGCCTTGTTAAAATCTTTTTTATTGTATATTTTTATTTAAATTTCAAATGTTATCCTCTTTCTCCATTTCCTATCCAGAAACCCCCTATATTGTCCCTTTCCCCTTCTTTTATGAGGGTGCTCTCCCACCCATGAACCCATCCCTTTGCACCTCTCTGCTCTGATATTCCCTTACATTGGGGGATCAAGCAGGATCAAGGGCTTCTCCTCCCATTTGTGTTCAACAAGGCCATCCTCTACTACAAATGCAGTTGTAGCCATGGGTCTATACTCTTTGAATGGTGGTTCAGTCCCTGGGAGCTCTGATTGGTTGATATTGTTGTTATGAGGTTGCACACCCCTTCAGCTCCTTCTATCCTTTCTCTTACTCCTCCAATGGGGAGCCCATTCTCAATTCAATGGTTGGCTGTGTCTGCCCCTGTATTTGTTATAGTCTGACAGAGCCAATCAGAACACAGCTATATCAGGCTCCTGTCAGCATGTACTTCTTTGCCTCAGTAATATTGTCTGGGCTTGGTGGCTGTATGTATATGGACTGGACTCTCAGTTGGGCCTGTCTCTGGTTTGCCTTTCCTTCTTTTTATCATATTTTTAGATTAAGAATGATTATCTTAACACAATTTTAGTCTTGTTTATTGTTGGTTTTCTTGCTGTTTTAACTCTGGATTCTTAATCTAATGCTCTATAGAACATATTTTTCTATGGATTTACTTATTTGCTCTCAGAGATGAGCACTGACTAATGGGTAACTAAGCAATCATTTTGTCTGCTCATCATATTTCTCCTACTTCCCACATTACTTAGCTGTCCCTGTGTATTTAGGATTATATATGAAGTGGCTATTTCTGGTGTTTTTGGAGATTCAGTTGTGTCATGTGGTGTTTTTCTGGAAGTTGACTTGTGAAAAGACATGTTATATTTTTCTGGAGATGATGCTTGATAAGGCATGCAATGTTTAGAAAGAATATGATATACAATTGATTGGATGCACTCTTTCATTGATTTGCCAGGAAAGGCTTTGCTATTCTATTTTGACAAATTTCTCTCATTGGTAGCCCATGCAGAACATTGATGGACTTTACTGATCTTTCCTTCTTGTGATTTCATGGGGAAATATATGCCAGAGAATGTCTTGGGTTATTCTGGGTGCTTCTGGCTGTTTCTGAGGACTTGTGTTGACTTCGCTAAGCTTCTTGGTTTCTTCTGGATTAAGCCACTGCTGCTGATTTTGCTTAGTGACACTAATAAGCTGGACTGCTGATATACTGACAATGAATATTAGAATCACCATAAAGAACTATTTTTAAAGAAGTCCAAAACCTCCATTTTCCTTTAATCTTTCTTTTCCCCTACTTCTAGTAGGAGTGCTACAAAGGAAGTTAAAGCATTCACAAACCCTAAATAAAGTATGCTTTGGAAGATCTAAGCCTACATATATGTTTATAAAAATATTCATATATGCATATAACAAAAGTTAATGAAAATAGAGGCCATGAAGTTGAAAGTGAAAAAGCAGGAATACATGGAAAGTTTTCAACAAAAAAGCAGAAAGGGGTAAATGATATAATTACATAATAATTTCAAAATAACATTTAATTATTAATTATTTTCTATTGCATACATTTCTGCAGAATAGAGCTAGGTAAATTATTTGTTACATAGTTTTCATGTTAGAGTAATACTAGAAATTACTAACTAAGCCATATTTTAAATATGTTAATTTATTCATAACTTTAAAATCCTATGCCTATAACATGATTCCTCTTACTCATCATTCACAAATAGAATAAGACATAGGTAGGAAAAACAAGTATGAGATACAGATAATAATTCAGTTACATATACAAGAATCTTAACAAAAATAAATCACATTAAGTAAACTCTATTGTGCATTAAAAAAGTAACAAGATCCTCTTTCAGTTTAGCTGGAAATCACATTACCTAAAAGATTACAGATGAAGCTATCTGTGTTAAAGGTAAAGACACCAACTCCTGCCAGCAAAGCTCCTCGAATTCAAGGCCCCAGTTTCATCCTTAGCCCTGAAAGAGAACACATGCTTGAGCACCCCAATTCCCTAATCTCTGGTGGGTCTCAGAGGTTTTTCTGCTAGTCCCGCCTCCCACATTCTTTGCTTTATCCTAGCACCTAACTCCTATATGCACCTCCTGGGAACCAAAAGACCACTCCTGCTAGACAAGGCAAGCAAATTGCAGATTCTTGTCTCTCCTTCCATTTTTCCAACTCCAATCCCCTAGTCTCACCTCCAGATCTGTAGGAGTGTTTATGCTGTGCCTTAATCTCACTCTGTCCCCATTCCCCAGGGTATAAATAAGTAGATTCTGGATAGAAAATGCTTCTTGTCTCTGCTATATTAACCTCAACCTATCACAGTTCCTTACTCTCAGATATCAATTGTTTAAAATATATTTTACCTGAAACCCGAAGTAGTCAAACATATCAAGATATGAGAAGCATTTACTACCAAGCAACATACCCAATACACTCTTTTAAGCAAGCGAGATTAAGAGAAACCAAGGAATCAAACACCCAAAAAAGGCAAGACTATATATGTACCTAGAATTGCAATCCTCTCAGTCCTAAATACATAGATACCAGCATTAAAAACACAATGAAAAACAGCCAGGACAATATATCTCTACGAGAGTCTAGGAAAACTATTACAGGAGGTCCTGAACATGCCAAAATATTTGAAGCACAAGTAAAAGACCTTGAAATCGCTATTATGAAAACAGTAAAAGTCCTTTAGGATGAAATGAATAATCCTTTAAAGAAACTTATTAAACATAAAACAGTATAAGGAAATGAATGTGGCATCCTTTAAAACTAAATGTATTATATGGCAATAAAGGTTGGCAATGATGTGTGGAGAGAGAACCCTCATGCACTGCTAATAGGAGTTTAAAATAGTACTAATGTAAAAATTCAATACAGACATTACTTGAAATTAAAACTAAAACTTTCATATAATGCAACTGTCTCACATCTGCACATATACTGTTGGTAGTCCCTGTCCCCAGCAAATATGCATATAAAAAAGGAGCTTAAACTATTACAGTAGTGACAGTGAAATTAGTTGCTTTTTGTATTTGAGGTTAGTGGAATGTTTTGACTCCAACAAAGAAGAAAAGTAGTTTTTATTTGCACTTTTCAGTTGCTTCTACTCAAACTGTCCTAGCTTTTCTTTCTAAAATGCCAAAAAGTACCAAAAACTAGGATCATTTTGAATCATTTTTCCTCTTATTATATTGTTGCTTTTTGTTATGTATAAAATATGCCTTTGGAAATAATAAGCAATACTTCTTGAAGGGAAAATAATAGGTCATATCATATTGTTGCTGAATGAGATATAATTCCCATTTTAGACTCAAAGGATCCCTGTTGTGCAAATGGTTTTCATACACACCTATTGCCACTCTCCCAGGTTATGTTCGTGACAGAAAGGTCAGTAATCTCAAAGAAGTATTAAGACACAAAGTGTTCATGAAGATTTAAATAGAAAATATATGACTTGTTGTACGGTCTTACCAGACTCTTCTCCAGTATATTATAAATGGATGGTTGGAGTGAAAAATTAATTTCAAAGAACTTATATTATGTTCTTAGAAGTAAGCATTGCATGTGTAAAGAAGATTCATTCATGCATTATGTAGCAGCTACAACTGACATAAATTTGCTGATAAGACCACCAAATCAAAGAAATGTCTAGCTAACTATTTTATTAAACATGTAGACATAAACAGATATAGTATGTGTCAAGTGTTGAATATGACTCTTATGTTAAAGAAAGGGGACAGAATTATGAGGAAAAGCAGTACACTACTGTTATCAGGTCTTCAATGATTGCTCAAATCCAGAGCCCTGATGAGAATTATACTATGTGGATTGTTTTAATATTGACTTCTAACTGGAATCCAAACTTGTAAATGATAGGAAAGGCAATGTTTAAATTCTGATATGTTGTGCTCAAATGCACACAAAGGTGAGAGATAAGGTTTCCCAGAATCTAACTTAAAATGACATTAAATTTAAGGAAAGAAAGAGGAAAATTGACAAACATTTGAATGTTATTAATTAAATATTAAAGAAATAAAAAATTTCATGTAGATTTTAAAATAGATATCAATAAAGCAAAATAAAAGTTCTGTATATGTAACAAAATTAATGGAAAAGTAAACCATGATAAGGAGTGCTATGGAAGAAGTACAGAAAAGGGGAAATCTCAAAAATATATGATGTCGTTTAAATTATTCAGAGACTTTTATCAGAAACCAAGGCAAAATGGGATAAAGAAAATAGAGATGACAACTATATAAAAATATACCAACTAATCTAGTGAGAAGGAGAGATTCAATATTTGGCAAATCTGAGACATTACTGGCAAGAATAATTTGTGGAGTTGAGAAAGAAAAGCATAATTTGAACACAGAAGCTGAAAAGAAAACTTTTACAAGGAATTATAGTGAAAATAAACTAAAAAGAAGGACTGAAATGAAGATCATGTTCTGTTTTAATATATTAAATAGGAAACACTCTCTTTTATTAAAATCATATGAAAGAGAAATATTGAAAAGTGACAAATTTTGGAATGGAAACAATCAGTGGGAAAATGAATCTTAGCTTGAATTTACAATCAAGGTTCATGGTATTTGCACAGTGTAATTTCATCTTCATAGTAGAAGATGATCAAGATAATTTTATGTGTATCTGTGCATATGCATGAGGTTCTGATTTCACAGTAATAAAACTACCACAATCAGAATGGTGATGAGATGGGATGTGTTTGAAAGGAAGAAAAAGAAAAAATTATAGATCAAAGAAAAAAAGATATAAGAAAAGATAGAGAAATATATTTACCAGATAGCAATGTCATTTATCTTTCTTGAAAATTTTCTGAATTTATAGAGAAAATAGTATCCAGGTCATCATTTTGCTTTTGTTAACTTTTGTTCCATTGATGTTTATCCATTCAATTGCATTTATTCACTGTCTTAAGCTCAAGTACAGAAGAAAGGATAATTCTTTATAAGCAAAGTTGGAGATTTATCAGCACTACAAGATAAATAGAATATATATATATATTCTTTTATAATACTAAAAAAATTATAGAGAGAATTTCTATACAGAACATATCCACAACAGTGACTGAAATTTTCAAGGAAAATAGGCAAGAAGCTGGAGCAATGGCTCATTAACTAAGATTGAGTATTACTTTCATCAAGGATAAGTTTAGTTCTCCATTGACCATGTTCAAAGACTTTCAGTCTTATCTTAAGTTCCACAAAGTCTCGCACTCTCTTCTAGCCTCATTGGGAAATTGCATTCCTGTGAAAATACTCCTATATAATACACATGAAATACATGCAATTAAAATAATAAAATTAACCTTTTAATTACAGAAAATAGAAGATGCAATCAACAGAAAAGAAGTAACAGAAAATTCAAAAGCATTTAAAAGACAAGAAAACATGGGCAAAAGCTGGACAAATGAATGAAAGAGTAGGATATATGACAGGACAAATCTGATAGTATAGGCTGCCAGCATACTTTCTGAATTCTAGTAAGCAAAAAAATCCTATTATTTGTTTATGTATCTCATCATATTTATGTATAAGCATACATATGTATATATATAGTTGTGACATTCATTATGATATTTTATTGCATGCACATAACATAATAACAAATCATGATAGATTACACATTTTCAAATGGTTTAATTTACAAGTAATTATTTTATATTATTAGTAAATATATAACAATTAAATATGCTGGGTCCTAAGCTGGCCCTGGGACACAGTTCTCTGTACCCAGATCCCAGGGATAGAGAGTTGGATTCTCAGAAGTTGGGACAATCCTGAAAGCACAGGTGAGACCACCTCTTCTGCTCACATTTCTGCACCAAGAGGAACCTGGCTTGAGTCCTTTATGCACAGGAACCTAGGAACAGTCTGGGACTGTATCCTTCCAGTTTGTGCATGCTCCTGGAGCTGACCTTGTGACACAATTCTCTATACCCAGATCCTGCTGGGAGAAACTGCTCTCTAGGAGTGCTGGCACACAGGCATAAAGGAAGAACAAGCCACTGTCAGAGACAGCAAGACCAGCTAACAGATGGCAAGAGACAAGGACAAGAACCTAAGAAACAGAAACCAAGGCCACTTAGCATCATCAGAAGCCAGTTCCCCAAGTACAGCAAGTCTTGGATAACACAACAAACCAGAAAAGCAAGATTTTGATTTAAAATCACATAATGATGATTTAAACTCATGATGATGATAGAGGACTTTTTTTCAAAGTTGGATTTTTTTGTAAACATTTCAAATGTGATCCCCTTTACCCCACCAAACCACTGCCACCATCACGCCTCCCCACCCTGACACTCCCCTATACTGGGGGAGGGGGGTACATCCTTGGAAAGACCAAAGGCTTCTCCTCTCTTTGGTGCCCAAAAGGACATTCTCTGCTACATATGCAGCTGGAGCCATGGGTCTGTCAATGTGTGCTCTTTGGATGGTGGTTTAGTCTAGGAAGTATGGTTGGTTGACATTGTTGTTCTTATGGGATTGCAAACCCTTTCAGTTCCTTCAATCCTTTCTCTAACTCCTCCAATGTGCACCCTGTTCTCAGTTAAATGGTTGTCTGCCAGCATTTTCCTCTGTATTTGCTATGCTCTGGCAGAGCCTCTCCCAAGACGGCTATATCATGCTCCTGTCAGCATGCAACTTCTTGGCATCAGCAACATTGTCTGGGTTTGGTGACTGTAGGCATAGAGGCTGGTGGTGAAGGATCTGAATGGCCATGTCTTCACTCTCTGCTTCATACTTTGTTTCCATATCTCCTCCTATGAATATTTTTGATCCCCTTTCTAAGAAAAACTAAAACATCACCAACTTTATTATCTGTCTTCTACTCAAAGAGTGACCAGGTTGAGAAATAGTGACAAATAATATAAAATACCTTGGTGTGACTCAAACCAAGCATATGAAATATATGTAGGACAAGAACCTCAAGTCTCTGAAGAAAGAAATTGAAGAAGATCTCAAAAGGTGGAAGGAACTCCAATGCTCATGGATTGGCAGCAATAATATTATAAAAATGGCCATTTTGCCAAAGGCAATATACAAGTTCAATGCAATCCCCATCAAAATTCCAACTCAATTCTTCAGAGAGTAAAAGAACGATTTGTGAATTCATTTGAAATAACCAAAAACCCTAGCATAGTTAAAATGATCCTCAACAATAAAATAGAGCCTGACCTCAAGCTCTATTACAGAGCAATAGTGATTAAAATATGTATGGTATTGCTACAGAGACAGGCAGGTAGATCAGTGGAATACAATTGACCCAGAAGAAATGAACCCACAAAACTATGGTCACTTGATCATTAACAATGGAGCTAAAATCATCCAGTGGGAAAAAAAAACATAGCATTTTTAACAAATGGTGCTGGTTCAACTGGAGATCAGCATGTAGAAGAATGCAAATTGATTCATTATTATTACCATGTACAAAGCTTAAGTCCAAGTGGATCAAGGACTTCCTCAAAAAAACAAATACACTCAAATTATTAGAAGAAAATGTGGCGGAGAACCCCAAACACATGAGCACTGTGGAAAATTTCCTGAATAGAACAGCAATGGCTAATTCTCTAAGATCAAAAATCTACAAATGAGACTTCAAATATTTGTAAGGTAAAGGACACTGTCAATAGGACAAAATGGCAACCAACAAATTGGGAAAATATCTTTACCAATCCTACATCCCATAGAAGCCTAATGTTTATTATATGCAAAGAACTCAAGAAGTTAGACTCCAGAGATTCAAATAAGCCTATTAAAATTGGGGTAGAGAACGGAACTAAATATTCTCAACTGAGAAATATCAAATGGCTAGGAAGAACCAAAATAAATGCTCAACATCCTTAATCATAAGGGAAATGGAAATCAAAACAACTCTGAGATTCCACCTCACAGAAGTCAGAATGGCTAAGATCAAAAACTCAGGTGACAAAAGATACTGGTGAGGATGTGGAGAAAGAACTTCTCCATTTTTGGTGGGATTCCAAGTTGGTACAACCACTCTGGAAAACAGTCTGGAGATTCCTCAGAAAATTGGACATAGTACTACCTGAAGACCCAGCTATATCACTCCTAGGCATATACAGAAATGATGCTCCAACATACAAAAGAGACACATGCTCCATTAGGTTCACCATATTTGTAATAGCCAGAAACTGGAAAGAACCCAGATGCCCCTCAACAGAGGAATGGATACAGAAAATTTGGTACATCTACACAATGGAGTACTACTGAGCTATTAAAAACAATGACTTCATGAAATTCATAGGCAAATGGATGGAACTAGAAAATATCACCCGAGTGAGGTAACCCAATTACAGTAAAAACACACATGGTATGCACTTACTGATAAGTGGATATTAACCCCAAGACTCAAGTTACCCAAGATATAATCCACAGACCACATGAAGCTGAAGGACAATCAAGGTGTGGATGCTTCAATCCTTCTTAAAGGGGGGAACAATAATATTCATAGGAAGAGATATGGGGACAAACTTTTGAGCAGAGATTGAAGGAATGGCCATTCAGAACCTCCCCCACCTGGGAATCCATCCATATATATACAGCCACCAAACCCAACCACTATTGATGATTTTAAGAAATACATGCTGACAGGATCAAGATATATCTGTCTCCTAAGGGGCTCTGCTAGATCATGACAGATCCAGAGGCAAATGCTAGCAGCCAACCATTGAACTGAGAATGTGGTCACCATTGGAGGAGTTAGAAAAGAATTGAAGGAGCTGAAGGGGCTTGTAACCACATAAAAAAAGCAATACCAAAACCCAGAGCTCCCAGGGACTAAATTACCACCCAAAGAGTACACATGTACAGACCCATGGCTCAAGCTGCATATGTAGCAGAGGATGGCCTTGTTGGGCACCAATGAGAAGAGAAGTCCTTGGTCCTGCCAAGGCTGGACCTCCCAGTGTAGGGGAGAGGAGGGAGGGCAGGGAGGCAGGAGGAGTTAAATGGATAGGTGGGGGAACACCCTCATAGCAGAAGTGCAGGGGTGGATGGTATAGGGAATTTATGGACAGGAAACTGAGAAAGGGGATAACATTTGAAATATAATTAAATTTAAAAATGCAATAAATAAGATATAAAAACAACTAAATGTATTTTTATTGTGCAATTATCAAATAAGTCATTAATATATCCATTTCATTATCTTTACTTTTTATTTGAAATTAAGACTTTCATTAAACTGATGTTTTGATTTTAGTTTTTTGACCTCAATTCTAAAACAAAAACTACTTCATGGTTTTAGTCACGAAATCTATTGTAATTTATTATAGTAGAAATTGACAATAATTCATTTTGCAGAGACAAGCTAGATCCTGATTCTAAGTTAAACCCATGGAATGGAAAACAATTTAGAATCACCATGCCCCGACATGAGCTTAGAAATAGTTACACAAACTTGGCATTTGGACATATGTTCTATCTCCTGACTGAAATCTAAGAACAGAATGAACTTTAACTGTAGACAAAAGATGTTGCACTTCTGAACAGTTTTTTTTCCCTACTAGATGAAATTAATTTTCAGAAAGAATTTATGTTTGCATTTTAGAGAGCACCAATGCTTAAGCTTTGTCACAGAAATTCATTCTCTAGTCTCTCTCAGAAAAAGAAATGATTCAAGCTAGACATGGCTTCCTAAAACTGAAACTGAGATAAAGTCTTATCTTTCAGCTGAATATGAATATTATCTTGGACAATTTTGTTGAATAAGGCACTTAAGTATTTGTCATTGAATTTCCAATTAAATGGCAACTCCCCACAGAATTCCTGAGTATCTTGTGAAGATTAAATCTCTCCTGGATGTTGGCATTCATTCTTCACTGAGTCACAGAAATAATAAGATTGCTTTTTGCCGTGAAGTGGCAATTTCTGGAAACAGCCTCAGTAAAAAAGCTGTAAGTATGAACATCCTAGTTTGATACCAGGAATCAGTCAATATACATAACACACTATGAAATAATTAACATCATTATTTAATCTAGTTTACACTTTGTAAAAACTATTTGTAAGACATAGGCAACATTTATTTACAATCAACTCAATGCCCTTCTTATATTGCATAACAAAAGATATATACCTGGGGTTTGAAAGATGGCTCATCAGTTGAAAACACTTGTACTTGCAGAAGACCAGGGTTTGGTTTGCAGCATATATACGATGTCTCACACACATCACTTAAGTTCTTACAGATCTGATCCCCTCTTCTGACCTATCTAAACCCCAAAATATATGTTGCACAAATGCACAGCAAGCTGAGCACTCGTGCAAATAAACCAAACATATGTTTAAATACATATTCTCAATTTTCAAAGAATTATAACTGCCAGAAATTGAAGGTATTTTAATTATTTTTCAATTATTTATATAAAATACCCATATTCCTACCACTTAAGTATGAGTTATATAAATGAGTTCAGAAAAGGCAAACCGCAAAACGCAGGCTTCAGGCATCTCAAACACTGCAATGTCTTTCATGGTTGACACCATACATATTGATGTTGAGTCATTTATTAAATTATGACAGCTATAGATAAGCCTATGGTATTATTTCTTATAGAATAACTGACAAAAAAGTTGAGATTGTAAAATACCTGACGGCTTTATAATAAATCAGGTTCCAGATTCCACGTTTCCTACCCAGATCCAAAATGTCCTATCTGAATATTTAACCAGTTTTAAACACTCAAAAACATGTAGTATTTAACTAGTTTCAGTATCTTTAGCCAAAATGTCTATTTGCTCATTTTTATGTCAAGATTATATTTATTAAATATCATTTGTTAAAATTATTGATTTAAATTATACTTTAATTATTTATAAATTAATATTAAACTATCCTTTGTAATAGTTCTTTCTCCCCATTAATATGCACCATATAATGATTTAAACTTATAAATATTTATAATCTCTAATAATATTGGCCATGAGCCGCAGCCCCAACCCGGTGGTCACAGCTACTACTCTGCATCTGCCACTACCGCTACCCAGGCCATACAGAGCCATTATCACCGTGCCACCAGCACTGGAGCAGAATCCCTGGCCTTCCTGCCCGTGCTCAGATTTTTAAATAATACGATGTCTAATGGTTATGAAGATCATATGGCAGAAGACTGCAGAGATGATATTAGGAGAACGACTTTAATTGTCGACTACTTCCCTCAGAACTTGACCCAGGAGGAACTACGGAGTCTGTTCAGCAGCATTGGCGAAGTTGAATCTGCAAAGCTTAGTCAGGATAAAGTTGTAGGGCACAGCTTGGGCTATGGCTTTGTGTACTATACACAGATACAGAGAAAGCATCAGCACACTGAATGGCTTGAGACTCCATGCCAAAACCATTAAGGTGTCATATGCTCGCCCCAGCTCAGCTCACAGGTCATTAAAGATGCCAACTTTTGCATCAGTGGACTCCCGAAGACCATGACTCAGAAGGATGTGGAAGACACGTTTTCTTGGTTTGGGCAAATCATCAACTCCAGAGTCCTTGTGGATCAGACCACAGGTTTGTCCAGAGGGTTTGTCTTTATCCGGTTTGACAAATGGTCTGAAGCAGAAGAGGCAATTACCTGTTTCAATGGTCATAAACCCGCAGTTCCTCCGAGCCCATCACAGTGAAGTTTGCAGCCAATCCCAACCAGAATAAGAACAGGCTCGCCTCTCGCAGCTGTGCCACTCGCCTGCTAGAAGGTTTGGAGGCCCTGCGCACCACCAGGCCTCCCTTGTGGGTATAGATCACTCTGGTGACAATATCCCCAGCAACGCTTCCTCAGGCTGGTGTATCTTCATCTACAAACATGGGCAAGATGCTGATGAGGGAGAGGATCCTCTGGCAGATGTTTGGTCCATTTGCTGCAATTACCAATGTGCAAGTGATTCAAGATTTCAACACTAACAAGTGCAAAGGGCTTGGTTTTGTGACCATGACAAACTATGAAGAAGCTTCAATGACCATAGCAGTTCTGAACAACAAACCACCCCGGAGACAAAATTTTACAGATTCCCTTCAAAACTAACAACTCCCACAAAAAACTCGCTCATGCTTTTTTTCTTTTCCTTTTTTTCTTTTCTATTTTCTTTTTTGTATGGAATGTATAATTAAGAGTGAAGAAGTTGAATTTTTTTTTTAGTGCACAACTCATTTTGTGCCAAATTTTACAAGTGTTTATTTTAGTCTAAATGAGAAGTGCAAAGGTTTTATACTTTGGGATGCAACCAACATGTTCAAATGCTGGAAATCCTACAAATGTTAGACAAATTTTAAGTTTCTTAAGTTATTTCCTTTAAACATATATTAAGAAGATTGCATTGACTAACCAGTCACTCCTGTGGTGGTAGAACTGAAGCATGATTTTATTTCTAAGACTGTCTAACACCTGATTTATTTGATAAAACAGACTGGATTTAAAACAGAACAACAACAAAAAAAGACTCATTATATTTTTTCTTAATTTCTTTAGTTTTAGTTCTTAACCTAAAGATGTTAGATAGATGGGGAGTGTGTTTTTTTTCTCAACTGCTTCATTATTTTAAGCAATTTCTGCCTTAGTTGACACGAGATTTGCCCTCCGCAGCAGTCCACAGCTGCCCCTGCCCACTCAGTCCCAGCTCTGTGGTGTTAGGAGCAGCAGAAGTGTCCATACTCTGGGGCCCCCGCAAGGGGAGGTGGGAAGAGGTTCCATGTGTTGGGCTGAGCCAGGCTCTCCAGAGACACAAAGGAGTTTTGTAAGCCCAGACACCAGAGAGAACAGACCAGAGTTTCAGGGCAGCTTCAGTTTATTCCAGAGTCAAGCCTGAGCTCCAAGCGTGCCTGAAGATGACCCACTCTTCTGACATCCTGAGAGTCTGTCCACACATTGCATGCATGGTGCTCACACATCAGACACTGTTGTTCATGCAACTTCCCGAGTTTCCAAGACCATTTAACCTAGCTTAAATGCACGACTGCTCTGTTTTTTAATGACACAGAAACATTTGAACATTGTATTTCTAACATCTCCTATTGTGAGCACTAGAATTTTTCCAATCTTAGATTTTTGCTTTGAAATTTTTCTTTTGTATGGACACTCAGCAGAAAAGTTCTTCTTATCAATTATCTATTAACAAAAACCTTTGATTTGTACTTTTAAGGATTAACCCTCAAAGTTCTCTTCATAACTGCCTTGACATTTGGGGTTCTGTTGTGTTAATTTTCTTTTGCTTTTTTGTGTTTGTTGTTTTACCTTTGCATTTAAGAGTATTAAATTCGATTTCGTTATGCTTGAAAAAAAGAATATTGGCCATACACTAGAAAATTAAAAAAAAAACTTTTAAAGCAATGAATCAGTTTAATGAAATATGGGCAACATTAAAAATTATTAAAAACAATGATCATATCAAGTCAAGTTCACAATTTTTTGTTAGATTTACTTCACAACCCATTCAAAATATATATACAGATATTATGAACACTGTTGTTATTGATCAATTACTATTTACACCTCTCTAAGTATTACCCGTACATGCTTTCAAAATTGTTGTTCACGTTTACCATACAATAGATAAAACAGGAAATAAAGGTGATTAGCTTTTTTATATCACTTACTATTTCTCTTGCATCGAACACTATTTTTATCTTACCATCATGCCTGTGTGAGTATATTTGCCAGTATGAATGAGTTCATGTTTGTTAGGGCTTGAATGTGTACTTCAAGGAAACATCAAGTGTTGGTCTTTTTCTTCTGTGCTGCTTGAAGTAGTACCTCTTTTATTTTCTAAAATCTAAACAGGCTATCTGACTCTCGGGCTTCTTCAGATTTCCCTTTCTCTACCTACCATCTCCTTTTTCTTACATTTTATTGGGTACTTGGGGCTTTAGTTTACATCTGAATGCTTGTGATCTCAAGAACATTCTTCACTCAACTATCTTCCAGTTGCTAGGCTCTTGTTTGAAAACTTAGTTTTGTTCTTTCTGTAAATCATAGTGTTATCATGCATGGGATTTTTTATATAATTATACCAACAAAATAAAATATACATTTAAAGGCAAATAATGTGGGTTATTCATTTGTTCTGTGACTTATGTGAAGTACTAACTTAATCCAAATAATATTTCCTTAAAGCATTAAAATGAGACACTTGCCATTAAGGTCATATGAGCACAGGGCAGATGGCCTCCTCCCTCCCCCATTGCAATCTATAGAAGCAAGACAGCTTGTCCAGAGTCATGAGAGAAAGAGGGCTGCGTCTGTTCCTCACTAGCTGAAGCCCTCAGGAGAAAGAGTCCTGAACCTGGCCTGGACAGCACAGTAGAGCTGCCTCTGGAGAAGTGTGCAGGTAAGCTGGCCCCAAGATGATTTGAGAGGGAAGGTTAGCCCTGGACCTTGATGGTTGTGGTGCTGAGTGAGTTAGCCAAGTAGATGCTGGAGAGCTCACCTTCATGGTGTTTGTAAAGGGAAGCTGGCAGTATGACCAGCTACTACCCAGGCACAGGTCCAGAGCTCTGAATTGGCCTATCCTAACATGTACCTCATATAGGAACTGCTAGAGTAAGTGAAAGGACTATTCCTATAGATACAAAGCTGCATGATTTCCATGACACAGCATGAAAACAGGATAACTAGAATAGAATCTAGAGGCTTCAAACTAGAACAATGACTAATGGTGAAAGATAGAGTTTTAAATTAGCTCAAAACTCAGCAACAGGAAGACAGATTGTTAAAAATGCAGGAGAACTGGTACAGACTCATTGACACTTCGCTTATCACTGGATGTGAGTAAGTGAGTAATGGGTTCTGTTCTGCCACTGTGATGTTTGTTCAATTCCCCCATTGTGCCCTCCAGACACTGTGTCCTGCAGAGAGTATTCCAGGAAACCGGCCTGCCAAGCCTAACCAGATGTGTTTCAGATGCAGATGCCTCATCAACTCTGACAAACATTTACCTAAAGGACAACAATCGAGATCTGTTCCAGGAGAAGGAGAGCTTGACCTTTCCCCTCATTTAAACCCTAGAGCCTTAAGAACAATCCTGTGACTTTGATGTTTCCCCTTGTGTCATTTTTGGTATTTCCTTTTGACATCCCCTCATCTCCTGGAGCTGGTGACTTCTTTAAAAAGCCCCTCTCCCAGCCACTCAGGGTCGACACCTCTGTCTCCTGCGTGGGATACTTGTCAGCCAGAGATCTCCGTAATAGATCTCCATAATAAAACTCGCCTTTTCATATTACATCCAAAATGGTCTCTCTGTGCCTGGGGACAACGACTTCCCAAGACTTGAGTAAGGGTCTCCCTTCAGGGATCTTTCAATGGCAATGAACAATTTTTAGTAATTGTTTGTAAATATATGTGGGCAAATGTATACTATGAAACACACTGTGACACACTACATCTTCCGTGATAATATTTTATTTTTATTTTTGCTTTTGATTTTCTTTTGGAAGGGAACAGATGATGGGAAAGGGAAAGGCATGGACAGATGATTCGGATTGGGTTGCATGATGTGGAACCCACCAAGAATCAATAAGAAGCTAAAAGAGGGAAAGAAAGAAAGAAAGGAAGGAAAGAAGGAAGAAAGGAAAGAAGAAAAAAAGAAAGAAAGAAGGAAAAGAGGGGAAAAGGAAGGAAGGAAGGAAAGTAGGTAGGAAGGAAGAAAGGAAAGTAGGTAGGAAGGAAGGAAGGAAGGAAGGAAGGAAGGAAGGAAGGAAAGAAAGAAAACGACTAGATAACACATTTAAATACAACAAAATTTAACATGTAGAACCTGAGAAGTTTATGAACACAATGTGTTCAGATGTTTCTAGGAAGCCATGAGAACAAATGATGCAAAGATTCATATATAATTCTATTCTTCTTTGATTATATCCATGTGTATGAAAGTAATTTTGAATAATTTAACTTAATTACACACACACATATATGTATATATATATGCTTGAAGTATATGTATATATGTATTTGACATATAGTAGATTTCAGATAACACTGAATATAAAGTATTAACTAAACATACATTAATAGCTATATTAAAAGTTTAGATTCAAACTTCAGAGTTAAAATTCTTGTGCATATACTAATATTCTCTGTGGCTTTCTACCCGAAACTCACAATTAGTTTATTATTACTTAACAGCAGGAATCTTGGTAGAGTTCAATTTTGTGAAGTAATGAAACTATATTTGATTATCTTCTAGGACCTCTGGGAGAACATCATAAAATTCTGAATTTAATATTTTCGTATTGATACAGTTTTACAAGTTAAAGACTACATTGTAAAAGTTTACAAAATAAGGAACTCTACCAGAAGCCTTTAGAAAATATTTTATTCTGTAGCAATTTAAAACGTTCCATGATAAAATGTAGGTACTAAACATAATTTACTTATGTTTGTTTTAAAAAATAAGTATATCATTTTAATCTTTATATTGAGACACAATTAATGTTGCAGACTTGCATTACTAGTGCTTACTTCCCCTCTTGTTGGCATAAAAACAAGTGAATACATTTTAAATAGAGTTTGAATTTGTCACTTATATTCATCAATATCTTTCAAAAGTATCTTATATTTTTTATTGTAGACAGGACATCGACCCATCCCCATGACATCCTCTCTGCATTTACTGCCATGATACATAGAATCCTTAGAATCTGAGGTAAGATCCTCCTACCCTTAAATTGTCACCAATGCCAATATTTCTCATATGCAGAAAACTAAAGCAAACCCCACATTATCATTCTCTGAATATATAAAAATATCCCAAATTAATTAGCATAGTGAATGCCAAATCTGAATCTCTAAAATTGTAAGGTCAAAAGGAGACAAATGTGTTTTATTGTTGTTGTTTGTTTCTTGTTGTTATTATTGTTGTTTAGTGATATTTCTGTTAGTTTTAGATTTAAGTAAGACAAAAATTTACAAAAAGCAAACAATAGTATTCAAAGGGATTCAATCAAATAAGAGATTTCTCTGAGCAAAAAACAAACAAAAAAAAACAATAAATAAAATGAAAACTTTACAATTGGGAGAAAATATTTGCAAATTAATTGTTTAATGTGTAATTGACATTCAAAATACATAACACAGGAAACTAGAAAAACATACTGTGCATAACAAAGTAAGTGATCTAAAATGTGTTTTCACAAACAAGGCCATACTACTTCCTAAGAGGACATGAAAGGCTGGTCATTCTGCTGGCCCTTGGGGCTTCATTCCTGGTACCACCCCTCAATACCTCATCAATTTCCCTTTTTCCTTGCTCTTCCACTCTCCCACTCCCTCCCTTTGCCCACTGCTTTCTTCTCCCTCCAATGGGATTGAAACGTCCTCATTTGGGCCCTTTGGCTAGTTAACCATCTTGAGTTCTGTGGATTGTGTCCTGGGTATTCTGTACCTACCATACATATATACATACATGGTATAGCACCTACCATACATGTTACTTTGGGTCTGAGATACTTCACCCGAGATGATATTTTCTAGTTCCATCCATTTGCCTGAAAAACTCAGGATGTCCTCGTATTTAATAGTTGAATAGTATTCTGTTGTGTAAATAAATCACATTTTTCTGTATCCATTCTTTCATTGTAGGACATTTGGGTTATTTCCAGCTTCTGCTTATCACAATCAGGGCTGTTATGAACATAGTGGAATACATGCCCTTATGGAATGGTGGCCCATTTTGGGGGTATATGCCTGGGAGTGGTATAGCTCAGACTTCAGGTAGATCTATTCCTATCCAATTTCTTCATTGTCTCTTGAGAGTTGGGAGAAAATTGTAAACCCCATCTATGGCTGAGAATGGATTATTTTTGGCACTCTGTATGTTAATTAATTGCTAAATTTATCTTGACCAACTGGAGAAGCTTCTCTGTACAATGATGGGGCAGGCATAAATTTATGAATGTTAAATCCATAAATTTTTAAAAGGCATTTTTAACTTTCTAAGAAAAAAATTATTAACTTAATTTCCAACTTGGTTACCCACTCTCTAATACTTTAGCAGTCTTGTCCTGTTATGTAACTCATGTTTACTGTGGAAGTAAACTTGTTGGAGGTATTCGGCTTTTTCTCATTTTACTGCCTGGGAAATGATTTCTGAAAGTTACCTTCAAATCACTTGTACTGTAATTCAAGAATGCTCTCATGTAACAACTTATATACAAATTTTTATGAAGTTGTAAAACTTTCACCAAGTGATTATGTTGATTATTACGTGATTATATTTTAGGCTCAGTGTAGTCTCAACCTCTTACTATCTATATGTACAAAGCTAACCTCTATATTTTTATTTTGTTTTGTTTGGTTATATGTGAAACTCCCAAAATAATTCACATCATTTTTATCAACATTCTTTATTCATTAACCTATCATTTTGAATAATCTTCTTTTGACAAATTTCAAAATATGTACTGTTTCTTGCCAAGATGTTCAAATTTGTCTCACAGAAATATAAAATAATCATGCTTTTATTTCCTTTGTGTCTATATAAGGTTTGAATTGACTTTTATAAATAATCAGAAAAAATTACTTATACGGATAACACCTGTATTTCTCTTTATCTTTTTATAAAAATACATTTTACTACAGTGACAAAAACCTGTGATTCATCAAAATCATAATCTAGTTTCACTATAAACTCAACTCCACAGAGAAGCATTATAACAATGGATGTATACTCCAGAATAAAAAGAGGATAAAACATAAAGAAAAAATATGAACACTTGAGCTCATTATTTTTAAGAAGAAAACTGAATTTGAATTTACATATTGATTTAAAATACTCCTGGGGAAATAACAGAAAATATTAGCCTTGTGTATGAGAAGAGAGAAAGATAAAGAGTCCCTAATCATAAATAAAAAAAAATATCAAGGTGATTAATTTACTCAGTATTGTCAAAAATTACATCAGTGTATATATACAACCATTGAAAATAGGAGAAAAATATCACCCTATTTCTACCTAAATTCATAATGATGCTGTAATATTGAGCCTGATTCTAAGATGAGGAATATAGAAAAAAACTGATCTCAACAGGTCTATTCAATATTGTATTAGAAGTCCAGTAATGGAAAGATGCCATAAGAAAGAAAACGAAATAACATTGTGAAAGAGAAAGATGGAAGAATGAGTAAAGGAAACAAGGAAAGGAAAGAAATTGGAAAAAAGAAGAACACAAATATCTGTATTTCATATGGTCTGATAGTTCTCACTGAAGTTCAAAACCTGATACACTCTTCTCTCTGTGTGCATGTACAAAGACATATGGACACACACACATATAGTAGTGGTATTAAGCAAGTATTGTTCAATATACAAGACAAGAATTAAAGCCAATTCTCTACTTAAAACCAACAAAAATCATTTTGGAAAAATGCCTTTAAAGTTTTTATACAAAACCCAAATAGATACTGTCAATCTGGTTAATATGTTGTGTAATAAATTTATAGAATGTAAAATAATGCTGAACCAAAGAACTACAGTGGGGTATGAAGATTCTGTGTTGCTCACAATAATAAATAGAGGACATAATTTCTCATTATTTAATAGGAATTATAAAAATATTAAAAACTTTAAATATTAAAACCCTGTTGTCCCATGATTAAGATCATGCCCCTGAAAAAAAAGTAAAAGAAAATATTCTAATGTGCCGCAGACTACCCAGGGGAGTGTGTCAGTAGAGGGACCAAGGCTTAGATTTCAGGTAGAGAATGGATTTGGCAAGACAGACAGACACAAACTCAAGCTGTGTGTTGCTGTAAGAAGCTTCACTTCTTGGCATAGATTTAAGCAATTAGAACAGGTTCATCATAATTGGCAATCATTCAGCTCTTATTCATCACCCCACCAAATGTCCTTTGCAGAGAGGAAAGCTATACAGTCCAGGAAACAGTGCTCAACTATAAAGAACAGTTTAAAAAAACTGCAGTTATACTGTCAGATTTGTGGGCACCAGGTATGCATTCATCATTTATCTTTGTCATAATAAAGTTTAAACTCTATATTTATGGCCCCTCAGAATAATAAGGAAACTTTTGTAACCATAGTTAACTCTTGATAAGTTTGTTCATCTTGTTGGAACTTGTCTATGAGCTTTTAAAAAGAATCATTACTATTTTGAATCATGCTAAACAAAACTTTCCCAAAAGGGGGGGGAAAGGCTTTTCTGGAACAGTCATGCTGTTAGTTACTGCAGTTAATTTCTCTCCTATTTACTGGGAACTAATGAGTGCAGCAGTTGAATTCATCGCAGCCTTTGAATTCTTCAGGATCATGATGGTGTGAGATGTTTCCGTCTCTGAACTTACAGTTGCTGAGACATCTAATGGTACATGACCATCTTCCCACACTGCTCTATTCTTAAAATCAGATATTGCTGACAGGCCTACAATTGCTAAGATCACCAAGGCTAAAACACAGAAGGCACCTCCACTGCAAGCATAGACCCCAGTCATCATCTTTTTGTAGGGAGACGGCCAGGGACCTCAGGAGGCCAAGCCATTCCAGGCACATGCATCTGTTCTGGATAGAAACGAAGCACAAGAGCTTCATGTCACACAGACTCTACTGGAGTGTGTGTGGCACTAATGGACACAGCACTCTGTACAGACATCCCTCCAGGAGAGAGCTGGATTCTCAGAAATGCAGGCAACCCTGAGAGCATAGGTAAGAACACCACTTCTACTCACATTCCTGGCCCAAGAAAAACCCACCTGAAGCCCTTTGGACACAGGAACTTAGGATCAGTCTGGGACAGGATCCTTCTGGTTGCTTCCAACATCAGGAGCTGAATCTGTGCCAAAGCTCCCTGTACCCAGATCCCTTAGGAAGAAAGTCAGTCTTGAGGAGAGCTGACACACCTGAGAGCACAGGTAATACTACCATTTCTGCTCTGCAGAACCCAGCCTAAGCCCTCAGGACACAGAAACTGGAGAGCAGCCTGGGACAGGATCCTTCCAGTTTCTGTCTGTGCCCAGAGATGAACCTGTGCCACAGCTCTCTGCACACAGATCCCTCTGGGGGAAAGCCTGTCTCCAGGAGTGCTGACATGCAGGCGTACTGGAGGGTAAAGCCACTGTCAGAAACAGCAAGACCAGCTAACACCAGAAATAAGCACATGGCTAGAAGCAAGCACAGGGATCTAAGAAACAGAAACCAAGGACACTTGGCATCATCAGAACCCAGTTCCCCCAGCACCCTGGATACCCCAACACACCAGAAAAGCAAGATTTGGATTTAAAACCACAGTTCATGATGATGTTAGAGGACATTAAAAAAGTAATAAATAATCCCCTTAAAGAAATACAGGACAACACAGGTAAACAAGTAGAAGCTCTTAAAGAGGAAATACAAAATCCCTAAAAGAATCACAGGAAAATACAACAAAACATGTGAAGAAATTTAGCAAAACAATCCAGGATCTAAAATGGAAATAGAAACAATAAAGAAATAACAAAGGGAGACAACCCTAGAGATAGAAAGCCAAGGAAAGAGATCAGCAGTCATAGATGTAAAACTTATCAATAAAGTACAAGACATAGAAGAGAGTATCTGAGGGGTGGAATATTCCATAGAAAACATTGACACAACCTCAAAGAAAATGCAAATTCTAAACGCTCCTAACTCAAAACATCCAGGAAATCCAGGACACAATAAAACGTTCAAACCTAAGGATTATAGGTATAGAAGAGAGTAAGGATTCCCAACTTCAAGGGTCAGTAAATATCTTCAACAAAATAATAGAAAAAAAAATCCCTAACCTAAAGAAAGAGGTGTCTATAAACATACAAGAAACCTATGAAACTCCAAATAAATTGAACCAGAAAAGAAATTCCTCCAATCACATAATAGGCAAAACATGAAATGCACAAAAGAAAGAAAGAATATTAAAAGCTGAAAGGGAAAAGGGTCAAGTAACAGACCTTTCAGAATTACATCAGACTTCTCACCAGAGACTATAAGCCAGAAGATCCTGGGCAGATGTCAAACAGACCCTAAAAGAACACAAATGAAAGCCAGACTACTTTATCCAGCAAAACTCTAAATTACCATAGTTGGAGAAACCAAGATATTCCATGACAAAACCAAATTTACACATTATCTTTCCAAAAACCCGGTCCTACAAAGGATAATAAATGGAAAGCTCCAATACAAGAAGGGCAACTACACCGTAGAAATGCAAGAAAGGAATCTACCTTTAACTAACCTCCAAAAATATAACCACACAAACATAAATCCACTTGTAACAGTAAAAACAATAGTAAACAACAATAATGGATCCCTAATATCTCTCAACATCAATGGACTCAATTCCCCAGTAAATCTAGCATTTTGCCTCATACATGAAACACACCTCAGTGACAAAGACAGATACTAACTCAGAGTAAAAGGCTAGAACAATTTTCCAAGCAAGTGGTTACAAGAAACAAGCTGGAGTACCCATTCTAATATCGAATGGAAGGACACTGTCATTAGGACAAAATGGCAACTGACACATTAGGAAAAGATCTTTACCAATCCTATAGTCCATAGAGGGCTAATATCTAATATATACAAAGAACTCAAGAAGTTAGATGCCAGCGAGTCAGATAACTGTATCAAAATATGGGGTACACAGCTAAACAAAGAATTCTCAACTAAGGAATATTGAATGGCTAAGAAGCACTCAAAGAAATGTTCAACATCCTTAGTTCAGGGAAAGGAAAAGCAAAACAACCCTGAGATTCCACCTCACCTGTCATAGAATGGATAACTTACAAAATTCAGGTGACAACAGATGTTAGCAAGGATATGGAGAAAAAGGAACACTCCCCATTGTTTTTGGGATTACAAGCTGGTACAACCACTCTGGAAATCAGTCTGAAGGTTCCTCATAAAATTGCACATAGTATTATCTAAGTACCCAGCTATACAACTCCTGGGCATATATCCAACATATAACAAGGACATAAGCTCCACTGTGTTCATAGCAGCCTTATTTGTAATAGTCAGAAGCTGGAAAGAACCCAGATGTCCTTCAACAGAGGAATGGATACAGAAAGTGTGGTACATCTACACAATGGATTACTACTCAGCTATCAAAAACAATGACTTCAAGAAATTCACATGGAAATGTATGAAACTAGAAAATACCAACTTTGAGTGGGGTAACCCAATGACCAATACACACATACGGTATGTACTCAGTGATAAGTGGATATTAGGCCAAAAGTCCCTATTACTCAAGATATAATCTGCAGAGCACACGAAGCTCAGAAGAAGTACAACCAAATTGGGGATGCTTCCTTCCTTCTAAAAGGGGGAATTAAGCTATTTATAGAAGAAAATATGCAGACAAATTTTGGAGCAGAGACTGAAGTAATGGCCATTCTGAGCCTGGCCCCTCCCCCCAAAACCTGGGGATCCAGCCCATACATGTACAGCCACCAAATCCAGACAATATTGCTGATGCCAAGAAGTAAATGCTGATAGGAGCTTGATATAGTTCTCTCCTAAGAGGTTTTGCTAGATCACAATAAATACAGAGGTGGATGCTTGCAGCCAATCTTTGAACTGAGAATGGGGTCCACAATGGAGGAGTTAGAGAAAGGAGTGAAGGAGTTGAAGGGGTTTGCAACCCCATAAGAACAACTATACCAACCAACCAGAACTCACTGGGACTAAACTACCATCCAAAATGTATACATGGACAGACCCATTGCTCCAACTGCATAAGTAGAAGAGGATGGCCTTGTTGGGCACCAATAGGAGGAAAATCCCATTGTCCTCCCAAGGCTCAACCCACAGTATAGCAGAATATGGGGAGGCAGAAATGGGTGGGTGGATGGATGGGGGGAACACTCTCATAGAAGAAGGGGGAGGGAGGATGGAATAGGGTTGTATGCACAGGAAACCAGGAAAGGGGAAAACATTTGAAATGTGAATAAAAATATCCAATAAAAAAGAAAATATTCTATTTATTAAAAAAAGAGTAGTTTGTACAAATATGGATTGTTAAGTTTCAGAGGATTTATTTTTAAGTTTCAAGATTTTTTCCTCGAGTCAAAGCAATCCACACCACTACTTCATCTGTATTAATTATAACAGAAAAAAAAAGCAAAGAAACAAAATCACCTTTCACCATATTTGCCTAATAGGTTGGTTAAACCTATTTCTATGAAATGTATATAATTATTATTTCTGCAGAATGACAGTTTCTTAGGCTTTTATATATATGAAGCATTGCAGATTTTAATGGATCCTCCATGGGAAGTTTATTATATCAAACAAAGGAATGAGAAAATGGAGGGGGAAATGAGTGAAAGAGAAAGATGGCAGATTTTTGATTTTATAGGTTTTGTTTTGCTCAGATGACTTATCTGTTGCTGACTTTTTTCTTGGATCCAAGGACACTTTAATTAGCATATTCAAACTGTTTTTATGATATACATTTGTTTTTTTAATTATCATTTTAAAACAAATGTCTCTAAAATATGAAAACATGTAGGTATATCTAAAATGAAATATCATGAAATATAAATTTAAATAGCCAGAAGTATGGCATAACAGTTAAGAATGCTTGGATCTTGTGGGAGGACACTGATTTGTACCCGGCACTCACATGGAAAGACATCACTGTCTGTAATTTCCATTCCAAGGATTCAATGAAGTTTTCTGTCTTCAATGAACACTGCACACATGGTACACATACAGAAACAGAAAAATATTCAGATAGAAATGAAAAATAAAATTTCAAACATATAAAATGAGTTTGAAAAAAATGTAAAATTTCAAACTTAAATGAGTTTGATAAAAGATTAATGTCACACTAATAATGTCTTAATTACACACATTTATTTGGACGGGTGTAATATCATGGAGCTTATAGATAGCAATAGAAATTTTTGTGGGTATGATTCTAAGGGATAGTTAAATCTTAAATAGTAAGTAGAGAGATCCTGATGTAATCATATGAAGCTTAATTATGTAGCTGGATTATTTATTTTCCCTAAACTCATCACTGCCAAAGCTTTTTTCCTCTCTAGCAGTCCACTAAGTTAACTCCCTCCTCTTTCCACCTGCAAACCACAGTAACCCATCACATATCCTGGGTTAGCTTTTCTACCTGTAGGAATTGTAAAAGTTCCCTACTTTTTTCACCTAGTCAGTTTGCTACCATCATTTAAAATGACCCAAATTGCTAAATTCATCCAGAAGGAGAAAAGGAATCCAGCCCTGCTTCAAACATTAATATATACTCATGCTACTGAGGAGAGGCAAGTTATAATTGCTACCTGTCTGGAAAGCTGCAAGTCTTTTCTATTATGAAGCAATTTCTATAATTGCTTGTGTAATATATTTTCTATAATCAATTCTGTGTAAAATGGGGTTGTAATTTATCACCCTATCAGTGAAAACTAGCAAAAAAAAAAAGCCCTACATTTTTGTAAAGATAGCTAGCAGACAAGTTCTCTCCTTCTCCCATATAGGTTCCAAATAATGAACTCGGGTCATCTGACTTGATGATGCACCCACCTCTTATACATCTAACCAGGCCATCATCCTTGCAATTTTTATAATCTCAAGAGAGATAACATCTAGGCAAATCTTATGTGGTTTTGTTTTATTTTTTAGTTTGATTTAAAATAATTATATAAATATAATATATATGTCTTAGTTAGTTTTCTACTGCTGTGATAAACTATGACCAAGACAAGTGAGAGGAAAAAGAAGTGTTTTGAAATTTCAAAGCCAGTCTCCAGTGAGGTATCCTTCTGAAATGGCCATACATACCTCCTAGTCTTTCTTAAACAGTTACATCATTATATAGTCTAGGCACAAATATACAAATATGTGAGATTATAGGCAATTATCACTCAAACAGCCACAATATTGGGATAAATATTGTGATATTTTTCATATGACTTCTTGTATGGCACTATTCTAGTGATACATGAACCCACATTTATTTATCCTATAAATGGGACTGACTACATACTGTCCAGAGGGTACAAATACCCAACAAATTGAAACCATTAATTTTAATGGGGCTAAATATAGTAGTATGTATGTGTAAAATGCCAACACATAAATGACTGAAACTTAGCTGCATTATGAAAGTCCATCCCAGAAAGGTTGAAAACGTACAAAGTAGGAATATATAGCAACCTGCACAACTTTTCAGCCATTCAAAAATGGTAGTTATTCCTTACACTTGGCCTGGTCATCTTCCGGGTACCTCGACCAGTCTTTGTTTTTCCAGGCTGCTTGTCCAATCTCTTTCTTCTGTAATGCTGGGTCTGAAATATGTCTAAGCTGATCATCTTCTGAGAGCATGTACTGGACATGTCAGTTTGTCTGAGTATCTTCTAGGCACTTCAGCTTGACTGATGGTCTTTTGTATGTCTTGACTTGTCAAATACTCTTCTAGGTAGAAGCCTAGTGAATCTGATCAGTTTCAGAGGCTTCGTAATGCTATTTTAGTAAAGATGGCTTTTTATTAGATGGGTGTAGATGGATAGATGGGTAGATGATAGATAGGTAGATGATAGATGATAGATAGATAAACTAATAGATAGATAGATAAATAGATAGATACTGCCCCCTTTATATTAGGTGGACTTAAGGATCACTATGCAGTCAAAGTAAACTTGAGCTTTGGATACTCTTAACATTCTGAGTTT
Source organism: Rattus rattus (assembly GCF_011064425.1). Taxonomy (NCBI): domain Eukaryota; kingdom Metazoa; phylum Chordata; class Mammalia; order Rodentia; family Muridae; genus Rattus; species Rattus rattus. The sequence continues at coordinate 221,104,677 of NC_046154.1, read as the reverse complement.
TATCTTTTAAGTTTCAGCAATCATACCACATTTTATACTGCATTAGTATAAAACCCAGGAGCTGCTAAGTGCTAAGTGAATACAAATAGAGCTTCATACTCAAGCCATTCAGAACTAAAATTGTAATGTCTGTATTATATTAATGTCTTAACTATAATACAATATAAATTACAGAGGATCTGAAAGTTAGAAAATAATTCTATAAATGTCTTTAGAGGGAAAATTATAAAAAATATTTTATCATAAAAGGATAAATGTAAATGTGTCTTTCATATTGATCCTAGAAACAGATCTATTTAGGAGCAGAAATAGACTATAATAGCAAATACCTAAATAGTTAATATATAATTATAAAAACATTTATAATTATCATAATTTTTGCATATGTTATATATTACCCTCATTGAAAAACTAGGGTATATTTTTTCTTAGCTTCTTGCCCAAAACTTCCTGTACTTTCTAATTTTTGTTGAAGAAAAGAAAGATATAATGCTGTTCAAAATAGACTATTTCTAAGTAAATAAATTATTCTGCCATGTTATCAGTACAAATACTTACAGGAACTTATTTTCTGATAAATACATATATAGATAATTGGGTGCCATCTTCGGCTACAGTTTATATTCAATTTTTTTAACCTGCTAAGCATAAATTCAGCACAAACAAGGGCATAGCATGATAATGGATTGCCATTCTTGTAAAATGCATGGAATCTAGTAATTTTTCACTTATAAGCTAGAACCTTCCAGGAAAGTTGAATATGTGTTCAGGAAACTTGACTTATATTTCTGGATACTGTCCCATGATTACTAGAGTAGTGATTAGGTACAGTGATGAAAAATGATCTGTGCACACACACATGTACACACACAAACACACACACACACTCACACATATACACACACATACACACACACTATTGAAATAAGCAATACTTTTCTGCATTTCGCCAAAACAATTTTGAAATCTATAGACTAATAAATATTTTAGACATGATTACTGAAAACAAAACATAATTTTTAGTGAAAAATTTACTACAGAACTTTTCATTAGTTGAAATCAATAAGCCATGTTCATTGTGAACAATCATTTGTTGGATACACATCTTGTCTACCATAATTGAATATAAAGTAGAAACCAAATTAACTACTGCAGCTATCCCTGTAGGTGTAATACTTGAGAAATAACCCATAACTGTTTACAATTTAAGTAATTAAGTCTTTCACTTTTCAAATATTATTACAATATTTGTATCTATATGTGAAAAAAATGAGGAACCTTAATGAGTTTAGTATGACACCAATTATTAGTTTGCCTTTTTATTTTTAAAATATCAAAATATCTAGGATAACCAAAACTGATTAAGAGAACCAATGCAGTCTTCATCAAAACCACAAAATAATTTTTCACAGATTATGAAGAAAAAAATTTCAACTGCATGGGGAAACACACACACACACACACACAAATGGATACATAAATATACACAAACAAATACATACTCCACACCCCCATGGGGGGAAAGGGAAGGAGAGAGAGAGAGAGAGAGAGAGAGAGAGAGAGAGAGAGACAGAGACAGAGACAGAGACAGAGACAGAGAGAAGAGAGAAGAAACATGAGATACAGATAAAACAGTAAAACAGTGCTGAATGACTAAAGAACTTCTAAGAGAAATTCCTCCCAACACATAATAGTTAAAACACCAAAGGGAAAAAGGTCAAGTGACATATAAAGACAGACCTGTACAAATTACACCAGACTTCTCACCAGAGACTGTGAAAGCCAGAAAATCATGGAGAGATGCCATACAGAAGATCATAAGAGAACAAAAATGCCAGCCCAAGTTACTGTATCCTGCAAAACTCTCAATTAGCATAGATGGAGAAACCAAGATACTCCATGACAAAACCAAATTTACACAATATTTTTCTACAAATCCAGCTCTAAAAAGGATAATAGATAGAAAACTCCAATGCAAGGAAAGTAACTACACCATACAGAAAGCAAGAATATAATTTCTTGCAATGAAACCAAAAGTGAGAAAAACAAACATAGTTCCACCTCTAACAACGAAAATAACAGGAAGCAACAATTACTATTACTTAATATCTCTCAACATCAACGGACTCCATTTCCCAATAAAAAGACATAGACTAACAGATTAGATATGTAAAGAGGAACCAAAATTTTGCTGCATGGACAGCCTTAGAGACAAAGACAGACACCACCTCAGAGAAAATGGCTGGAAAACAACTTTCCAAGCAAATGGCCCAAAGAAACAAGCTGAAGTTGCCATTCCAATATCAGATGAAATTGATATTCAATCAAAAGTCATTTAAAAAGATATGGAAGGACACTTCATATTCATTAAAGGAAAAAATCCACCAAGATGAACTCCCAATCCTAAATATCTATGCTCCAAATGCAGGGGCACTGATATTCATAAAAGAAACCTTACTAAAGCTCAAAGCACACATTGCACCTCACTTGATAATAGAAGGAGATTTCAACGCTCCTCTCCCATCACTGGACAGATCATGGAAACAGAAATTAAACAAAGATATAGACAGACTAACAGAAGTTATGAACCAAATGTATTTAACAGATATTTATAGAACATTCCATCCTAAATTAAAAGGATATACCTTCTTCTCAACACCTTATGGAACCTTCTCCAAAATTGATCATATAATTGGTCATAAAACAGGCCTCAAGAGATACAGGAAGATAGAAATAATCCCATGCATCCTATCAGATCACTGTGCATTAAGATTTGATCTACAATAGCAACAATAATGACAGAAAGTCCACAAATACATGGAAGGTGAATAATGATCTACTTAATGACAACTTGGTCAAGGAGTAAATAAAGAAAGAAATTAAAGACTTCCTAGAATTTAATGAAAATGAAGGTACAATATTCCCAAACTTATGGAAAACAGTTAAAGCAGTACTGAGAGGAAAACACATAACTGTGAGTGCCTGCAAAAAGAAATCGGAGAGAGCATATATCAGCAGCACAGGGTTGAAATCAACCAGGTAGAAATGAAAAGAAGTATACAAAGAATCAACAAAACCAGGAGCTGGTTCTTGGGAAAGTCAACAAGATACATAAACCCTTAGGTAGACTAACCAGAGGTCACAGAGAACATATTCAAATTAACAAAATCAGAAATAAAGGAGAGACATAACAACAAAATATGAAGAAATTTAAAAAATCATCAGATCCTACTATGAAATCTTACATTCAACAAAACTGGAAAATATGGAGGAAATGGACAATTTTCTAGACAGATACCAGCACCAAAATTAAACCAGGAACAAATAAACCATCTAAACAAAACCACAATTCCTAAAGAAAAAAAGCAGTTATTAAAAGTCTCCCAACCAAAAAGAGCCCAGGACCAGAAGGGTTTACTGCAGAATTCTATCAGACCTTCATAGAAGTCCTCATACCAATACTGTCCAAACTATTCCAGAAAATAAAAAAAGACAGAGCACTACCAAATTCCTTCTATGACGCCACAATTACTCATATTTTGAAACCACACAAAGACACAACAAAGATAAAGAACTTCAGACCAATTTCCCTTACGAATATTGATGAAGAAGTACTTAATAAAATTCTTTCAAACCAATCAAAGAAAACATCAAAACAATCGTCCATCATGATCAAGTAGGCTTTATCCCAGGGATGTAGGGATGGCTTAATATATGAAAGTCCATCAATGGAATCCACTATATAAACAAACTCAAAGATAAGAACCACGTGCTCATTTCATTAGATGCTGAGAAATCATTTGACAAAATTCAATACCGCTTCATGATAAAAGTCCTGGAAAGAACAGGAATTTAAGGCCCATACCTAAACTTATTAAAAGCAATATACATCAAACCAGTAGCTAACATTAAATGAAATGGAGAGAAACTTGAAGCAATCCAACTAAAATCAGGGACTAGACAAGGCTGCCCACTCTCTCCCTACTTACTCAATATAGAATTCGAATGCCTAGTCAGAGCAATCAGAGAAAGAAAGGAGGTCAAAGGGATACAAATTGGAAAGGAAGAAATCAAAACATCCCTATTTGCAGATGATATGATAGTGTACTTAAGTGACCTCAAAATTTCCACCAGAGAAATACTTAACCTGCCAAACAACTTCAGGAAAGTGTTGGGGTATAAAATTAACTCAAACAAATCAGTAGCCTTCCTCTACTCAAAGGATAAACAGGCCGAGAAAGAAATTAAGGAAATGACACCCTTCACAATAGTCCCAAATAATATAAAATGTCTTGGTGTGACATTGACCAAGCAAGTGAAAGGTCTGTATGACAAGAACTTCAAGTCTCTGAAGAAAGATATTGAGGAAGATCTCAGAAGATGGAAAGATCTTCCATGCTCATGGATTAACAGGATTAATATAGTAAAGATGGCCATTTTGTCAAAAGCAATCTACAGATTCAATTCAATCCCCATGAAAATTCCTACTCACTTCTTTATAGAGATAGAAAAAGCAATTTGTAAATTCATCTGGAATAAGAAAAAAACCCAGCATAGCGAAAATTATACTCAACAATAAAAGAACTTTTAGGGGAATCACCATCCCCGACTTCAAGTGGTATTACTGAGCAATAGTCATAAAAACTGTATGGTATTGGTACAGAGACAGGCATATAGATCAGTGGAATGTAATTGAAGAGCCAGAAACGAACCCACACACCTACGGTCACTTGATTTTTGACAAAAGAGCTAAAACCATCCACTGGAAGAAAGATAGCATTTTCAGCAAATGGTGCTGGTTCAACTGGATGGAGGTCAGCATGGAGAAGAATGCAAATCGATCCTTTCTTATCAACATGTACAAACCTTAAGTCTAAGTGGATCAAGGACCTCCACATCAAACTAAATCCATTCAAACTAATAGAAGAAAAAGTGGGGAAGAGTCTCAAATGAATGGGTAGTGGGGAAAAATTTCCTGAACAAACAACAATGGCTTATGCTCTAAGATCAAGAATTGACAAATGGGACCTCATAAAACTACAAAGCTTCTGTAAGGTAAAAGACACTGTCATTAGGACAAAATGGCACCCAATAGATTGGGAAAAGATCTTTACCAATCCTACAATGGATATAGGGCTTATATCCAAAATATAAAAAGAAATCACAAGTTAGACTGCAGGGAGACAACCCTAATAAAAGTGGCATTCAGAGCTAAACAAAGAATTCACAACTGAGGAATGCCTAATGGTTGAGAAGCACCTAAAGAAATGTTCAACATCTTTAGTCATAAGGGAAATGCAAATCAAAACAAACCTGATATTCCACCTCAGACCAGTCAGAATGGCTAAGATCAAAAACTCTGGTGACAGCAGATGCTGGCGATGATGTGGAGAAAGAAGAACACTCCTCTATTTTTGGTGGGATTGCAAACTGGTACAACCACTCTGGAAATCAGTCTGGAGCTTCTTCAGAAAATTGGACATTCTACTACCTAAGGACCCAGCTATAAATCTCCTGGGCATATACCCAAAAGATTCTCAAACATACAAGAAAGACATATGTTCCACTATGTTCATAGCAGCCTTATTTATAATAGTCAGAAGCTGGAAAGAACCCAGATGTCCTACAACAGAGGAATGGATTCAAAAATTATGGTACGTCTACACAATGGAGTACTACTCAGCTATCAAAAACAATTAATTCATGAAATTCATAAGCAAATGGAATGAACTAGTGAGGTAACCCAATCACAGAAAAATACACTTAGTATGCCCTCATTGATAAGTGGATATTAGCTAAAAAGCTCGAATTACCCAAGATGCAATCCACAGATCATAGGAAGCTCAAGAAGAAGGATGACCAAAATGCAGATGCTCCCACTCCTTCTTAAAAGGGGTAAAAATATCCATACAAGGGCATATGGAAGCAAAGTTCAGAGCAGCAACTGCATGAATGGTCATTCAGAGCCTGCCCTACATGTGGTCCATATATAGAGAGCCTCCAAAACTAGGTAAGATTGAAGCTAAAAAATGCATGCTGAAAGGGACCGAATATAGTTCTCTCCTGAGAGGCATATCCAGACCATGTCCAATACAGAGGTCAATGCTAGCAACAAGGCACTGAATTGAGAACAACCCCCTTGGGTGGAATTAGAGAAAATATTGAAAGAGTTGTAGGAGCTTGCAACCCCATAAGAACAGCAACACCAACCAGCCAGAGCTTCCAGGGACTAAACCACTACTACACATGTCTATATATGGACTGTTCCAGGGTTCCAACTGCATACGTAGCAGAGACTAGCTTTGTTGGGGCACCAGTGGAAGGAGAAGCCCTTGTTCCTGCCCCTTGTTCCTGCCAAGGTTGGATCCCCAGTGCAGTGGAATATGGGGGGACATTAAGGATGATATATGGGGGGAATATGCATATGGGGGAGGGGGCTTATGGATAGGAAACCGGGAAAAGGAATAACATTTGAAATGTAAGTAAAGAAATATATCTGATAAAAATTAGAAAGACAACTTCTAGAGGTATCATCAGCCCTAATTTCAAACTCTGCTACAGAGATGGAATAACAAAACGATCATCGCACTGAATGCCAATCAAAACATTTAAAAAAAATGTAGCCATAGCAACAACAAAAAGCATGTCAATCAATGGATTCAAAATCAGTTAAAAAGTGCCAAAGGTTCAAAAGTCGCTTACTAGACACCGGGAATAAAGCTAATCAAATTATTTATTACAATAGGGAAAACACTGAAAGTTGGTTTTGTATATGTAGACAAACTCTTGTTATGTAATGATACTTTTACTATATAGAATCTTTTATGTGCTTACTTTCTAACTGAAAATAGGTTCTGCTCTCATACACTACTTTTCAACCACAGTTTTCCTTCCCTCCTCCATTTCTACTAGGACCCCTACCTCTCCTCTACTCCAAATCTACTTGATTAGACAAGCCATCAAAATAAGCAAACCTCCCCCCCCTCCTCTCTCTCTCTCTGTCTGTCTCTCTCTCAGCTTCTAACATTTCGAAGCTGGACAGTATGAAAAGAGAAGATACTCAAGAACAAGCAAAACAAAATCAAGAGATACACATGCTCACACTCTTAGGAGTACCTCAAAAAAACACCAACTAAACACCGACTAACAGCCATAATGTATATGAAGAGAACCTGCTGTAGCCCTGTCAGGAATGTTTGCAGCTTCAGTCCCTGTGGCTATCTGATCCCTGCTTAGTTGATTCAGTGGGTTATGTTCTCTTCGTATTATTCATCTCTTCTTATTCCTGAAATCCCTTTTCCCCATCTTCCATGGGATTCCCAAGTCTCTGAGAGGAGGGACTCAGTGGAGATCTCGAAGTTAGAATCTCTCTGTGTTATGTCTGACTCTTTGTCTTGGCACTGAATCCCAACTACTAGTGGAGTAAACTTTTCTGATAACACCAAGACAAGGCAAAAATCTATGACTACAGCAGAATATTATTAATGATAATTTAATTTATATAGTTATGCATTTATTTATATATTTATAAAGTATGTATGTATGTATGTATTTTATTTTTAAAATAAGTGTTTGGTTCTACTCTACATTTCAGAGCTCTACAGTCTCAGGTTTCTGGAGATCCAAATTAGTGTTAGGCATGGGCATCCTCAGTGGCCTCAAGTTATACTAAATATTGATTGCCTATTCCCACAAATTCTGAGCCACCATTGCCCAGCAAAGACATCTTCTAGGCAGGACAGATTGTGCATGTATTTTTTTTTTGTGTGTGCCTGGTTTAGTGTTGACATGTCTTTCTCAGTAACCTGCAGAATACCTTTTTCTGTCACAGACTAGAATGTAGAGGTGAAGGCTAAAGTCCATTCCAGCTTGACCACTTTATGTTCAAAGAGTTGAGTGGGAGTTGTCCTCAGCAATGATGACCATCAGTCTACATTATTTAGGGACCTCCACAGGACCTCCTTTGGCAATGACTCAACCAAATGTAATCCACTCCCACCACTGGAAGCTTTGCCTGGCTACAAAAGGTGGCCAGTTCGAACTCCTGATCTTACATTTATTTGAGTCCTCATGGATTACAGGAAGTTTTTGCTGCACTAGGTTTCCACGCCACCCTTCAATTGTCCTCCACTGCAGCATTTAATGATAATTAAATCTTAATGATAATTATCTTTTTACATTGACAGCAATAATCTGGCAATATTATGTAATAGTTTAGTTTTAATGTATGAATGTTTGCTGACATATATCCATGTGTATCATGTACATGCTTGCTACCATAAAGACTAGAAAATAAGCTTGCTTTCTAATTTATTCATACCATTCTAGTGTGTTAATATTTTTTTAAAAGGAAAGCACTCCTTAATGTAAAATGAGTTGCCATAGGATCATTGAAAAATAGTAATGATTCTCATAGGTTTGCATGAAATTGCATTAAATAATATAGTGTGATTGAACACATTCTTTTCTATCTCATAAACATAACCTCTTATAGACCTGTAACTCAGAGTTATCCTTGTTTTAACACCTATACAAATATATATATATATATATATATTGTATAGATAGATAGATAGATAGATAGATAGATAGATAGATAGATAGATAGATAGATACATTATTCAGACTAGTCATGCTAACACTATTGCATATGGGGTTGTACTTAGTCATATATAACTTGTCATGTGGTTCTCTTCTCTATTTTCAAATCAAAACAAGTCTATCCTTTAAAGTTTTACTTTTATAAGGTAACTGTTCTATAAATAGGTGATTGCATCTTAACTTTTCAAAAAAAAGTTAACCTAGAACTTCAAAACTTTTCAAAAAACCAGATAAACTAGAAAAGAATTTAATAGAGATAATATTTCATCTTAACATATTTATCTCATTTTGTGCTGCAACCAAATACATATTAAAAAAAGAGAAATAACATTTTTAAAAGACTGTATTCATGTACATATGCATATGCCTTAAGATGATTCTATAAAAGTAACCTAAAAACCTACAAAGTAATACATTTCAAAATAACTCTATTATGGGGATATAATAAATACCTTGAGAGAGAAATGAATTGTAGATACATATCTAACAAAAATTATGTACTATTTTCACTTTAAATTCCTGACTGAGAAAGTCAGTTTAATATATGATGAAATAAAATTGCTTCCTTTACTCTTGAGCTTAGTTCATGTAATTTCAACATCAATTCCCTTTCAATCTGTAATCCCAGCAATAGGTTTCATTAGAGTCAAATGCAGTCAAAGCTGGGAGGAGTGCTGGGCTGCCAGTTAATGTAAAACACACCGTATGAAGAGCCTGCATAATTGCTATTCACACACTACAGGAGACAAGTTGTCAGCTCACGAAATCATTGGGAAATCAGATAAAGATGGGAGGAAAAGGTAGCACTGTCAAGCACATCCTGCCTGTCATTTTATCGCTCCATTTGCCCCTCTTTGGAAATAAAATGAGTGTAGAATTTTCTTGAAATTCTAAATGGAGAGATGTTGAAATTTTAAAAGTTCAGTAATGTCTGATGATACCTAAAGGGTCTGTTAAATATTGTAGGCAACACTATTTAAATATATTGCTAGAAAAGATACTTAATAAATATAAAATAATTTATAGTATATGGGAATTTTATATTTTATTCATGTATAGATGATTTTGAAGTTAGTCATAGTTTTATTTATAGGCATATAGAAATAAACAAGGAACTAATAAAACCCTTCTGCGTAGCATTGATACAAGAGACAGAGGTTCTGGACAAAAAGCATACAATTTAACTGAGTGTGAAGGTTTTTGGACAATTTTTGATATTAGTACACTGCTTTGCACTGTGTCTCCTTTTTCTTCTCCCTACTAATGTTTGTCCTATGTCTACCCTAGACTCTCTGTTTCATATTTCTTCTTCATATGCACATAAACACACACGTACACACATGCAAACACACAAACACACACACACACAAATACACACACACACACACACACACACACACACACACAGGACACATATATGTATGGCACTCTGGTCCTATGGCTCAGATAGCCTTCCTTTATATGATGTTACTTTAGTCATATTTATGGCTAAAAGACTGTTATATGTTATATGTACATATGTTATATGTACAGTTTGTTGTAGGTGAACCAGTTGAGGTTGTGCACCCCACAGGCATGTACGATCTACACTTTGAGCTCTTTAGATCTCAGAGAAGAGAAGAGACAGTAGTAAGAGCCAGACCTACCAGGTTTTCCACTACAGGTTAACGTCTTCTGTACATGAAAGTAAAAGGGCATCCAATAAATCAAAATTATATGGTTATCTAATGGAAACCGAGTCACCATGCCAATGGAGGTATGGAAGATTCACCAGTATACTCTATAGTGATAATCTTTAGGCAATAACTGCCCAGAAATAGGGAATCAATTATGTCTAGGGATGAGCAGCCTAACAAGTTAACCAGTACCTTCCCTAAATACATGTAAATGTGAACAACACCAAATATACTCATAAAGGTATGTATTTATGTGTGCAAGTGTGTGAGTGTGTGTTAAGTATAAGTTAAACAATAGTAATTTTTAAAGAGATCATGATTATGACATGGAATTTTGGGATGTGAGTTGTTGAACGGGGGAGAGAAATATATAGAAATGTTGCACATAAAATAGTACCCAAGTATGAAAATCTCAACAAGGATGAAAGTATGTGCAAGGTATGATGACATTTAATTTAACATTCTTTTATACAATTTATTGATCAAAATTGTATATCAAATTATTTGATCAAATTAATATCAAAACTTGGACCATTCTATTACATACACTCATATTCTACATGATCTCGATTAAATATTTATGCACATGCACATAATTTTTCTCTTGTTTACAATGGAACAATGACAACAAAAAGAGCATTTTATTCTTTTCCATTGCTATTTTTTTGGTAGATTTCTTTCCTTTTATAATTTGCTGCACCATGTTGCAAATTAACTGAATAACTGATGTCTATTTCTCCTTCAAGTTTTATTCCTTTATTACAAATTGTGTTTGTTCATGCTAAATATTATAAGCACTATAATTCTCTTTAGTTTTCAGATAGAATCACTTTAATGTCATCTTTGTAGAAATATATTATGAGGTTACAAATGTGATGCTTCTATTTTACTGTAATACATCAAAACCACCATCATTGTGATGCTGTATTTTATAATAAATATTTATAATAAAAATAGTACTATAATTAATGGAATAGTGTTATTCAATATATTTTTCAACTTGAATTTTATGTTATTATTTTGAAATAAATAATATATAATAATACAATACATAAATATATATTCTCTATATATCGATTTGAATATATATATACATACATATATATATATATATTTCATTTGATACTTTGCAACTGGGATTAGTAAATCTTCCTTAAGTGTGGAGTTATTGATGGCTTTACTACACTCAAGTAACTGCCATAAATACTGTGTATTACTTGATATTCTTTTCTTAAGCATGGATACAATCCTAGATTGGTAGTAGAGAAAGGATATATACATATAAATGTGTATGTACGTTACATATTTTGTTACCATACATGTTTAATTACATCATACAAGTCTATGACAAATTGAAAATTCTATAAACTTTACCAAAGGAAAGGCCTGAAAATAAGCTCGAGGTGCAGAGATCCCAAGGAATAAGAGTACACAAAATCAAACAAAATAATGAATTAAAAATCAATAATAAAGAAATGAATATAAATTTAGATTTTAATTCTAACAAAATATAAACAATCTCTTAATTTTAATATCATATGAAAATAGTATATGAATGAAAGTAGATTTTTTATAGTTTAAATATTTGTTTGAAAAGCATAAAATTGTAAAAAAAATGGCAGAAATAGTGTCAATACTGAAAAACCCAATAAAAGATGATATATTTAAATTAGGATTAAAATCAATGAAAGGGAAGGTACACAAGGACAATAATAGACATGTCAAGTGGATTAGGAGAACCCAGAAGTCTCTCTTACTCCAAGAACTAACTACAGTATCTAAGGAGAGCTGAGAAGGAAAGATAGCCTTCTTTAGCAAAAAATACTGTAAATAGTCATCCATGACAAATGGATAGTCCTAAAAGCATAGGTACTATATGGAACCAGCTTGTTACATTTCAGAATATAGATGTCTATACCTATATGCCTAGAACAACAATTAATAATAAATACATAAATAAAAGAAGCCATGAATTTGAAAAAGAGCAAGAAGGATATAAGGGATACTTTTGAGTGAAGAAAGGGAAGAGATAAATAATGTATTGTACTGTATTCATAAGATAAAGACAACTAAAAATTAATAAAGTGAACACATAAAATATTATTTTTAATTCTTAAATAACATGATTATATAATTAATTCATGTTGTATTTATATAGTATATTATTAAATTACTCAAAAGACATTTAGTTTTGACAATAAAAATTTAAGTGATACTGATGTGTTTGTTCCTGTCATACCTAACTGTAATCTCACTTGTTTTAAATACATTGCCATTTTTTCCACTGCTTCTGCATTCTTCATGCATTCTTTAAGCTTTGGAAGCTTAGTATATTTTTTTTTCCTTTTTAAAATATATATTTTTATTCTTTGTAATAATTTTTAAATTTAAATATATTTTGATCATACTATTTTCCCCAAATTTTCCAGATTCTCTCTCCACCTTGCCTGCAAAACTTCAAGTTCTTTATACAAAAAGCAAAAATCCAATACAACAACAGAATGTCCTAAATCTGAAAAAAAAGACTAAAAAGGAAAAATAGAAAACAAACAAATAAACAAAAGTACCCAACTTTATCAAAATAAAAGTGTACACAGAAAGTAAACAAACTGAACAAGAGGCCTGTTCTGGAGTGATTGACAGGCCGAGTGGCATTACATCAAGAAAAATGATTTCTTCTCTCCCAATAGGAAACATAATATTTCTGTTGATAATCTTTAGCATAGTGGCAAATTTTTCATGTATTCACTTATTTTTATTTAAATAGTAAAATAAAATATATAAAATAAAACTATCACATCAAAGTCAGACATGACAGACAAAACAAGAAAAAGCGCCCAAGAGAGGGCACAAGAGTCAGAATCTCCCTTGTGAACTAGCTCCAGATCCCAGAAAAACACTAAACTGGAAAACTAGAGGATGAGTACAGAGAACCTGGTGCAGAACCATTCAGACCCTGTGCATAATGCTTGAGTCTCTTTCATTCATGTGAGCTTTATTCATGTTTATATAGAAGGCCTTGTTTTCTTGGTGTCTTTCATGCCCTCTGGCTATTACATTCAGCAAATTTACTCTTAATGTGTTAATTAATTTCACACACAAACAAAAACTGTATTCATATTGAAAAATATCCACATGAATAATTAGAAATATGTTCACAGTAAACACTAACAGGTTTTTGAATAATCATGTCAACAAAAAAGACTCCAATGGTCAGATAAAAATAAAATAAAAAAGAAAGAATAGAAATTCACAACTTGTAAAGATGTATCCCTAAAGTGAAATTAATAGAATTGTGCTGAAAGAATAGAAGAAAGACTAAGGATTTCCACGTCTTTATGTTTGATTTTCTGATTAAGTAGAATAGATTCAATCACAAAATAATTGTCAAACTGTGTACTGTAACTCACAGTGTGGTGGCACTTATTATAGCTCTTTAAGTAGAGAGATTAATAATGCACAAAAGAAATGAGGACATAAAAATCCCATCAGGTGACATTAATAATTCCCTTTAGCTTGCCTTTTCTTGTTAGCATTATTGTCATAAGATTTGACTGTCATGCATCTGTTATTGTTTTTCTATTATTATGATGGATAGACTTAATCACATTAAAAGAGTTTGTACTACATTAAGAAAGAAGAGTATTAATGTTACATCAGCTACATTTTAAATATTAAAAGGTTCCCTTGATATGAAACAATAATTTTCAAATTTATTGCTTTGAGTTACGGCTGAATATCTAAAAATCATACTGTATCATTTTACTTAGTCAATTACTGTATTAGGCAGGGCTCTACAGATGGACAATCAATAAAATGGATATGGATATATATATATATATATATATATATATATATTCACACAAATACACACACGTGAGTGTGTGTGTGTGTGTGGGTGTGGGTGTGTGTGAATTGTTAAATTGGTTTACATAAGAGAGACTGAGGTGAACAAAAAGAAAATTCAACCGTCTCCATATTGTTGTGGCTCAGAGCCCAGTTGCTTCTCAGTTTATGAAACTGCATATTTCAGAATGCTTGTGTGTTGCTCAGGATCAGTCCAGTTTGGAACCTGGGGAAGCTGCAGTGTGATGTCAATGACGAGCAGAAGCAGCAACTGCAATTGCTGCAGTTCAGCAGAGAGCAGAGATCCATGTGGCAGCAACATGGCATTTTCCTAGGAGGCCTCCTTTATCTCATCCCCCCCCTGCAGGTTGTCATCCATTCTAAAGGAGGGCTTTTCTTCTTCACTGACTCCTTCCCAGATCTTTCCACAGAGAGTTGTTCAGAGACTTGACTCAATTGAATCCAGATCTACTAACATTGATAAATCATTACAATTGCTTTTAGAATAATTTTGAAACTATATATTTTATTTCTATTTTTTTAAACAAGATTTTTTTTAGCCTGTGTATATAATGTCTAAAATTGGCAGTGTAGGTATCATGGTCTTAAGGAATATGCATATATTTAATAGTGTTTAATTTGTTCAAACATGTGACCCATACAATTTTAAGTGTTTTTATTCATGATAAAGAATCTTTTTTTATCTTTTAATACAACTTAGTGAAAAACAGATACGAAAACCTGAATTATAATGTCTTAAAACTGATAGAAGTAATTTTTCTTAAACTGTTTATTTTTGTACATTAAAATTAAAAAGTTTAGTGTCAAGTTAATTGACATTTGAGATTTAAATCTTTCTTTTATGAATTCTAGCTTCATCTGTTATGTAGTATATAAGTTTAAAAATAAAAATTCTGAGTGAGGTAACCCAGTCACAAAAGAGCACACATGGTACATACTCACTGATAAGTGGATGTTAGCCAAGAAGAAGCTGGAATACCCATGATTCAACTCACAGACCATGTGAAACTCAAGAAGAAAGAAGATTCCACCAAAGTGTGGATTCTGGGAAGAAAATGTTCTGTGGGAAGTAGAGGGAGAGAGGGATATGAGAGGGAGAGGAGAGGGGGAGGGGAAAAGGGAATAGTTCAGATATGGGAGGAGTGTCAGGAATTTGAAAGTATGAGTGTGTAGCAGTGGTTAGGGGGAACTGAGCCATTAGAAAGTCCCCGATGCCAGGAACCCAACAGGAAGGACTTTCGCCTAAGTACCCAACAAAGGCGAGAGAACCTGTAGAGAATATATCCAGTGGATAGACATGGCCGCTGTTTGAAGATGGGGCCACACACCCACCTAAAAAATTCCAATCCAGATTTCTTCCTATCAAAAGGAAATTCAGGGACAAAGAGTGGAGCAGAAACTGAAGGAGAGGCCATCCAGGGTCTGACCCACCTAGGGATCCATCCCATATACAGACACCAAACCCAGATAGTATTGCTGATGCCAAGAAGTGCTTACTGACAGGAGCCTGGTATAGCAGTCCTCTGAGAGGCTCTGCCAGAGCCAGACTAATACAGATGTGAAAGTACACAGCCAGACATTGGACTGGGAACCGGGACCCCAATGGGGAAGTTAGGGCAAGTACTGTAGGAGCTGAAGGGGTTTGCAACCTCATAAGAACAACAATATTAATTAACTAGGTAGCCCCCAAAGCCCCCAAGCACTAAACCACCAACCAAAGAGTACACAGGGGGTACCCATGGCTCCAGCTGGATATGTAACAGAGGATTGTTTTATCTGCCATTACTAGGAGGAGGACCCTTAGGTCCTGTAGAGGCTTAGTGACCCAGTATAGTGTAATGCTAGGCCATTGAGAAGGGAATGGTAGGGTGGGTAGGAGAGCACCCTCATAAAGTCAGGGGAGGGGTGAAGGCATAGGGGGCTTGTGGAGGGGAAACTGGAAAGGGGAATAACACTTGAAATAGAAACAAATAAAACAACTAATAAAAAATATACGGACTAGAGTTCTAGTTCAGGAAATATAAAAGTTAGAATTCTTTAAAATGTACAAAAAATGATAGTCACAATGAGGGTTATAAGGACTTATACCCAGGTCAACTAAATACTGCAATAGAAAAAAATTGTATAATTGTGTACTTTAGAAATGGTTGGGAGATTTTTTTTTTTTTTACTCTAGAAAGGGTTAGAAAGAATTATTTGGATAGAGGAAACACAATCTCTGGATATGTCATATTAAGCCTTCCCAAAGTCTTGGGTTGTAGCTACTTTAAAAAAAAATTCACAAAATTTCACAAAAGATATAATACTATATTTTAATTTGCTAAAGCTTTATGTAAAAATTAGAAATAAATCCTTTGTAACATTATTTCATCAAAAATAAAATTTAGCTTATGTTGTAGTAAAATAGTATAGCCAGTATATTAAATGAGAGCTCTCTAAATATAAAATTAGGTTTGGAGTGCATTAGTTAGTCCTAAAGGATATTTAATGTAGGAAATGTGGCACTGTGCTGTTCAAACAGAACTTTTTAATGAGTTCCTTTTTAATTTCCTTTGGTTTCATAGCTATTGAAAACATTGATTTTATAGGAGTTACAAATTATTATCCTACCACTGCATTATAAGTAGAAATTGCATTAGTCTGAGCAAAAGAGCTAACTTTTTTAAGTTAGTTAATTGTGATCTGGTAGGCACAGCTTGAAAACAAAAATAATTATAATTTGCGCATGTTAAATGAAAATAATTCTAACAGTTTTTTTTCATTACTGAAGAAAAACGTATTTACTATATCTATTCAAACTTATTTCAACAGAGGAATTCATAATCTTATATATACAATATTTAACTGTCTTCTTCCCCAGGCATGGTGAAAGTGCCTATAAAATACTACTTTATTTAAAAAGAATTAAGAGAGTCATCAAAGTCAACCCAGAAGATATGGGCTGTAAACTAAATATGTTTAAACACCTAGTTCCAGCACAGAAGATAATATTAACAGAGGTATTAACAAATCAGTTCAATTTCTATTCCACAAATACTAGGTTCTCTATAATTTTCTTAGAGTTTGCATTTTTTCAAGATACATACCTTATGTGAACAATGACATTTGTGAATTTATAGCTCTTCTTATAACATAGATATAAGAAAATCTAAAATGATATTTTGTTAAACGCACATACTTCGTCATTACAAAGTTGGACTATTATACCATCTTAAATGGTAGAGCATGTATGAGGTGCCTACAAAATTATTTGTCTTATGCTGTACAATTTTATTTTGTAGTAGTTGACCACTTGCCTCCTCTGTGACCTAGAATCATTTGGCATGTTCTGTTTAATTAGAATTTTTATTTCTTTGTTTTAAGAGTAGGTGTCCCTATATGTTAGTGATTCTCTGAAACCTCTAATCTTTAGGCTTTTAGTTTGTAGTCATATTAATCTACTAACGATTAATTTTAAATGTTTGTTGCATTTAAACAATATGTGTACATATAAATATGTGTGTCTGTATATTGCCTAAATACTTATCATGCCTTAAACAATTTTAATACTATTGCCAAGAATTATAGTGGAAGTCTAATGGTGATCACCAGAAGTTATTCTGTCCTGTGAACCATGGTGTTCAGTGCAGGCACATATGTAGATACGCACACACAGACATATACACATAAATACACATGTGCACAGACATATACACAAGAATTAATTTTTAGTTACCTTTAAAATAAAAGGTGTGAAAAATAGATGGGAATTATGAGGGCCTATGCTTGCTTGTCTGGCCATGGTTACCTGATATGGTGGAGAGGAATGAAACCAGGCTAGTTGATGGGACATTCCAAAATGTAAACTGTGGCCATTTTATTAAAGCAATTAGACTTTTTATACTTTTATCAGAAACAGAATATGACATGATTTTCAGGATCAATTCAGTTGTATTTGCCAAAATACAATAAAGTTTGCAGGCTATATAGGGCACACAGATTAATGTCAAATACATGCTTCTATGACTACTAAGGGAACATACAAAGAAACAAGAAGTAGCCTGAATGCTTTGCTGCCTGAGAGAATCTCTCAGGAACTGGAAATCATAAGGTACCCAGGAGCCATGAACTCTACCCCAAAATCTTTTGAAGCATAACTCTCAAGGTAATTAGGCCAGGCCAAACCCATGGTTCTCTGCAGGGAAGGAATTGCACATGTACAGAGATGTTGTAAATCAACCCATCATTTTACAATTAAAATACACTAATGCAATTACTATCAATGAGGAAAGCATATAGATTTCTTTATATTTGTCCATAATTCACTGTATACTAGGTATTAAGTTCATTTTAGTATCAATATTTTCTTATTATGGACAATTACACATACGTGTATAATATATTCTAGTCACACTCATCTCTGTGTTCTTTTTCATCATCCTGCCTCTGTATGTTACTTCTCTCTTACTAACATGTCCCAGTCCCACTTTTATATTTTATGCTTCTTGCACAGCTGCATTTTGAGTAACTCACCCATGACTGAGCATGGCATTGAAGACTATGAACGTGCATGGTTCTCTGCAGGGAAGAAGTTCAACATGTGACAAATAAACCCATAATTTCACAATTAAAATACACTAATATGATTAATAATCAATGAGAAATACACAAATACAACTAACATCAATGAGAAAAAGCAAATACTGTTCTTCATAGTTGTCCCTGATTTCTTACTTTTCCTAACTTGAAGGTGTATCTAGAGTGCAGCTATCCCACATCAAACTATTGTAACATTACTTATTGTAACTGTCCCTCTTTTGTCATCTGGGTTAAATATGTGATCTTTTGTCTACCTTTCCATATTCTACGTTTAGTGTTCTTTACTCAAATTTTAGTTGTGATTCTGCTCAAATAATAGTCCTGCAACTCCATTTGAGCCTAGTACAAAAATATGTCACTTGGGGTTGTCATCGTTTTGGCGCTTTTTTGCTGGCAACCTGCAAAAGACTCAGTCTGACTCTTTTTTTTTTTTTTAATAACATCATCATGATATTTTTAGGTGATATTTTCCTAAAACGTGGATAGTATATTTACCTGTCTCTTTCAGTTTATGCATCACAAAAATATCTTTCCCATCATATTCTAATCGCTTACTTTATTCAATTTAAATAATGTTTCTAAGCAATACATTTTCCTGCTAAATCATAATAGATTCTAACATACTTTCCTATGTTGCTATTGCCCAAATTCCATAGGACAACACACTATGAAGTGTTTTCACAGATATCTTGTTCCATGGATTTATTATTTCAATAGTATGAAGAACTAAAAAAAAACCAACTTCTTTGTTATAATATGAGTAAATCTTGCTTTTTCATATATAATTTCAAAATCTTTCAAGCATCATGTCAATAAAACATGCACCATCATTTACAAAGGTATCACACCCTCATGATATATACAAAGTTTATAATATTTTAGAGTAGCATGTTCACATGACAAGCAATAATGTAATATTAATGATACAGTGGCATATGTATGTTTTAAATATTTGTTTCTTTTTTATGGGGCATTTTTTAAATTTACATTTCAAATATTATCCAGTTTCCCAGTTTCTCATGCTATCCTATACCCTCTTGCCCTTCTTTTATGAGGGTGTTCCCCCAACCAACCACCCACCCCTTAACGCAACTTTGCCATTACGTTTCCCTACACTGTGGTGTGCGGACTCTGCAAAACCAAGGGCTTCTCCTCCCATTGGTGCCCAACAAGACCATCCTCTGATAAGTATGCAGCTGGAGCCATGGGCCTGTCCATGTGTACTTTTGGGTAGTAGTTTAGTCCCTAGGAGCTCTGGTTTATTGATTTTGTTATTCTCATGAGGTTGCAAGCCCCTTCAGTTCCTTCGCTTCTTTCTCTAACTTCTCCAATAGGAACCCTGTTCTCAGTTCAATGTTTGATTGCTATCATTCGCCTCTGTATTTGTAATGCTCTGGCAGAGCCTCTCTGACAGCTATATCAGGTTCCTCTCAGCATGCACTTCTTGGAATCAGCAATGTTGTCTGGGTTTGGTGGCTGTATGGGCTGAATCCACAGATAAGACAGGCTCTGAATGGCCCTTCCTTTAGACTCTGATACAAATTTTGCTTTCATATCCCATCATAAGAATGTTTTTGTTCCCCCTTTTAAGAAGGGCTGGAGCATCCACACTTTGGTCCTCCTTCTCTTCAAGCTTCATGGAGTGTATGGATTGTATCTTGGGTAATCGAGCTTTTGGCCTAATACCCACTTATCAGTGAGTGCATACCACGTGATTTTTGTTGTTGTTGTTTTGGTTTTGTTTTGTTTTGTTTAGTCTGTGATTGGGTTACCTCACTCAGGATATTTTCTAATTCCATCCACTTGCCTATGAATTTCATGAAGTCATTTTTTGAATAGCTCTGTAGGTCTCCATTGTGTAGATATACCACATTTTTTGCATCAATTCCTCTGTTGAAGGACATCTTGGTTCTTTTCAGCTATGGGCTATTATAAATAAGGCTGTTATGAACGTAGTGGAGTATGTGTCCTTGATACATGTTGGAGCATCTTTTGGATATATGCCCAGGAGTGGTATAGCTGGGTCCATAGGTAGCACTGTGACCAATTTTCTGAGGAACCTCCAGACTCATTTCCAGAGTGTTTGTACCAGTTTTCAATCCCATCAACAATGGAGGAATGTTCTCTTTCTCCACATCCTCACCAGCATCTGTTGTCACCTGAGTTTTTTATCTTAAGCCATTCTGACTGCTGTGAGGTAGAATCTCAGAGTTGTTTTGATTTGCATTTCCCTAATGACTAAGTATGTTGAACATTTTTTTGGTACTTTGTTTGTTTTAGGATTAAATGTTCTATAGATATGTGTTAAATCCATTTGATACATTACTTCTGTTAGTTTCTCTGTGTCTCTTTTTAGTTTTGATTTTCATGATCTGTCCACTGTTGAGATTGGAGGGTTGAAGTCTCCCATTAGTATTGTGCAGGGTACAATGTGTGCCTTGAACTTTAGTAAAGTTTCTTTTATAAATGTAGGTGCCCTTGTATTTGGAGCACAGATATTCAGGACTGAGAGTTCATCTTGGTGGATTTTTCCTTTGATGACTATGAAGTGTACTACTTTATCTGTTTTGACAACTTTTGGCTGAAAGTCCATTTTATTCAATATTAGAATGGCTGCTTCAGCTTGTTTCTTGTTACCATTTTCTTAGAAAAGTTTTTCCAGTGTTTTATTCTGAGGTAGTGTGTATCTTCATCCCGGGGTTGTGTGCCCTGTATGCAGCAAAATGCTGGTTCCTCTTAACATATCCAATCTGTTAGTTGTATTTTTAATGAGGAATTGAGTCTATTGAGGTTAAGAGATATTAAGAAATAGTTATTGTTGTATTCTGGGTTTTTTTTGTTATTAGAGATAGAATTATGTTTCTGTGACTCTCTTCTTATTTTAATTAACATATTTTATTAGATATATTTCTTTACTTACATTTCAAATGTTATTCCCTTTCCTGGTTTCCTGTCCATAAGCTCTCATCCCCTCCACCTCCCCCATAAGGGTATTCCCCCCAACCATGCCCCTTACTGCCCCCCATATTTCCCTGCACTGGAGGTCCAACCTTGGCAGGAACCAGGGCATCCCCTTCCACTGGTGCTCGAACAAGGCTATTCTTTCCTACAAATGCAGTTGGAGCCCTGGGTCAGTCCATGTATAGTCTTCCTGTAGTGGTTTACTCTCTGGAAGCTCTGGTTGGTTGGTTGGTTGTCATTGTTGTTATTTTGGGGTTGCAAGCTCCTTTCAGCTTTTCAATCTTTCCTATAATTTCCCCCAAGAGGGTAATATTCTCAGTTCAGTGGTTTGTTGCTAGCATTAACCTCTGTATTGGACATGCTTTGGATGTGTCTCTCAGGAGACCTTTTCATCATGCATTTGTTAGCTTCATCAATCTTATCTAGCTTTGGTTGCTGTATATATGGGCCACTTGTGGGACAGGCTCTGAATGGCTATGACTTCAGTCACTGCTCTAAACTTTGCTTCCATATCCCCTCCTATGGATATTTTTCCCCTTTTTCAGAAGGATTGGAAGCATCCGCATTTTAGTCATCCTTCGTCTTGAGATTTCTGTGGTCTGTGGATTGCATCTTGGGTAGTTCCAGCTTTTGGGCTAATATCCACTTATCAATGAGTGTATACCATGTGTGTTTTTCTGTGAGTGGATGACCTCACTCAGTATGATATTTTCTAGTTCATTTCATTTGCCTATGAATTTCATGAAGTCATTGTTTTTGATAGCTGAGTAGTATTCCATTGTGGAGATGTACCAAAATTTTTGAATCCATTCCTTTGTTGAAGGGCATCAGGGTTCTTTTGAGTTTCTGGTTATTATAAATAAGGCTGCTATGAACATAGTGGAGCAAGTGTCTTTATTGTATGTTGGAGCATCTTTTAGGTATATGCCCAGGAGAGGTGAAGCTGGGTGCTCAGGTAGTGGAATGTCCAGTTTTCTGAGGAACCTCCAGAGGAGGTTCCAGAGAAGTTGTACCAGTCTGCAATCCCTAGCAATGAAGGAGTGTTCCTCTTTTTCCACACCCTCGCCAGCAATTGCTGTCAACTGAGTTTTTTATCTTAGCCATTCTGACTGGTGAGCGGTGGAATCTCAGGGTAGTTTTGATTTGCATTTCACTGATAGCTAAAGAAGTTGAACATTTCTTTAGGTGCTTTTTGGCCATTCAATGATCCTCAGATGAGAATGTTTTGTTTAGCTCTGTACCCCATTTTTAATAGGGTTATTTGGCTCTCTGGAGTCTAACTTCTTGAGTTCTTTGTATATTTTCTATATAAGCACTCTATCAGATGTAGGATTGGTAAAGATCTTTTCCCAATCTGTTGATTGCAGTTTTGACATAATCAAAGTGTCTTTTGCCTTAGAGAAGCTTTGCAGTTTTTATGAGGTCCAATTTGTCATTGCCTGATCTTAGATCATAAGCCATTTGTGTTTTGTTTAAGAAATTTTCTCCAGTGCCCATGTGTTTGAGACTCTCCCCCACTTTTTCTTCTATTAGTTTGAGTGTATCTGGTTTTATCTGGAGGTCCTTGTTCCACTTGGACTTAAACTTTCTACATGATGACAAGAATGGATCAATTTACATTCCTTTACATGCTGACATCCAGTTGAACTGGCAAGATTGATGACAAATGCTACCATTCATCCATTGGATGGTTTTGATCCATTGACAAAGCTCAAGTGACCATAGGTGTGTGGGTTCATTTCTGGTTCTTCAATTCTGTTTCACTGATCTATCTGTCTGTTTCTGTACCAGTATCAGTTTTTATGATGATAACTCTGTAATATTTCTTGCAGTCGGGGATGGTGATTCCCCCAGATGTTCTTTTATTGTTGAGTACAGTTTTGGCTATCTTCGTTTTTTTTTTTTTTCAAATGTATTTGCAAATTCCTCTTTCTATTTCTATTTAGAATTGAGTAGGAATTTTGATGGGGATTGTATTGATTCTGTAGATTGCATTTGGGAAATGGCCATCTTTACTATATTAATCCTGCCAATCCATGAGCATGTATGATCTTTCCCTCTTCTGAGATCTTTCTAAATTTCTTTCTTCAGAGACTTGAAGCTCTTGTCATATAGATCTTTCACTTGCTTGATTAAAGTCACACCAAGATATCTTATATTATTTGAAACTATTGTGAAGGTTGTCATTTTCTTAATTTCTTTATCAGCCTGTTTATCCTTTGAGTTGAGGAAGGCTACTGATTTGTTTGAGTTAATTTCACACCCAGCCACTTTGCTGAAGTTGTTTATCAGGTTAAGTAGTTCTCTAGTAGAACTTTTGGGGTCACTTAAATATACTATCATATCATCTGCAAATAGTAATATTTTGATTTCTTCCCTTCCAATTTGTATCCCTTTGACATTCTTTCATTGTCTGATTGCTCTGACTAGTACTTTGAGTTCTACATTGAATAAGTAGGGTGAGAGTGGGTAGCCTTGTCTAGTCCCTGATTTTAGTGGGATTGCTTTAAGTTTCTCCCCATTTAGTTTGATGTTAACTATTGGTATTCAGTATATTGCTTTTACTATGTTTAGATATCGGCCTTGAGTTCTTGTTCTTTCCAGGACTTTAATCATGAAGGGGTATTGAATTTTGTCAAATGATTTCTCTGCATCTAATGAAATGATCATGTGGTTTTATCTTTGAGTTTGTTTATATATTGGATTACATTGATGGATTTTTTGTATATTAAACCATCCCTGCATCCCTGAGATGAAGCCTACTTGATCATTATGGATGATCCTTTTGATGTGTTCTTGGATTCGGTTTGCAAGAATTTTGTTGAGTATTTTTGTGTCAGTATTCATAAAGGAAATTGGTCTGAAGTTTTCTTTCTTCATTGGGTCTTTGTGTGGCTTTAGTTATAAGATTAATTGTGGAGTAGATAGAAAAACCAAGATATTCCATGACAAGGTAAATTTATACAATACCTTTCTACAAATCCAGTCCTACAAAGAATAATAGATAGAAAACTTCAACACAAGGAGAGAAACTACACCATACAGAAAGCAAGAATATAATTTCCTTGCAATGAAACCAAAAGAGGGACACATAATCATAATTCCAACTATAACAATGAAATAACAAGAAGCAACAATCACTATTCCTTATTATCTCTAAACATCAATGGACTCAATTCCTCAATAAAAAGACATACATAAAAAGGACCCAGCATTTTGCTGCATGCAGGAGACATACCTCAGAGATAAAGACAGACACTACCTCAGAGTAATTGGCTTGAAAACAACTTTCCAAGCAAATGGCCCAAGAAACAAGCTGGAGTTGCCATTCTAATATTGAATAAAATTGACTTTCAATCAAAAGTCATTAAAAAAGTCAAGGAAGGCCCCTTCATATTCATTAAAGGAAAAATCCACCAAGATGTACTCTTAATCCTAAATATCTGTGCTCCAAATGCAAGGGCACCTACATTCATAAAAGAAACCTTACTAAAGCTCAAAGCAAACATTGCACCTCACATGATAATAATAGATTTCAACAACCCACTCTCATCAATGGACAGATCATGGAAACAGAAATTAAACAGAGACATAGAGAAACTAACAGAAGTTATGACCCAAAAGGATTCAACAGATATTTATGGAACATTCCATCCCAAAACAAAAGGATATACCTTCTTCTCACCACCTCATGGTACCTTCTCCAAAATTGGCCATATAATCAGTCACAAAACAGGCCTCAACAGATACAGGAAGATAGAAATAATCCCATGCATCCTATCAGATCACCACACACTAAGACAGGTCTTCAATAACAACAACAATGACAGAAAGTCCACATATACATGGAAGTTGAACAATGCTCTATTCAATGAAAAGTTGGTCAAGGGAGAAATAAAGGAAGAAATTAAAGACTTCTTAGTATTTAATGAAAATGAAGATACAACATTCCCAAACATATGGGACACAATGAAAGCATTGCTAATAGGAAAACTCATAGCTCTGAGTGCCTGCAAAAAGAAATAGGAGAGAGCATATGTCAGCATCTTGACAACACACCTAAAAGATCTAGAACAAAATGAAATAAATAAACCCAAGAGGAATAGAAGGCAGGAAAAAAATCAAACTCTGGGCTGAAATCAACCAAGTAGAGATGAAAAGAACTAGACAAAGAATCAATAAAACCAGGAGCTGGTTCTTTGAGAAAATCAACAAGATAGATAAACTCATAGCCAGACCATAACAACAGAATCTGAAGAAATTAAAAGCATCATCAGATCCTTCTATAAAAGCCTATATTCAACAAAACTGGAAAATCTGGAGGAAATGGTCAATTTTCTAGACTGATAGGAGGTACCAAAGTTAAATCAGGAACAAATAAACCATCTGAACAACCCCATAACTCCTAAAGAAATAGAAGTAGTTATTAAAAGTCTCCTAACCAACTTCCTATGAAGCTGACAATTTCTCTTTCAAGGTCTATCAAAAATTGTGTTTGATGGGATTAGCATTTAATCTATCAATTACTTTTCATAAAATGTCCATTTTCACTATGTTAATCCTACATATCCAAGAGCTTGGGTCATTGTTGAAGGCCTGCTTCATCAGTTCTAGTTCTCTCTTGAAAGTAACCAAGAGCATTGGTGGGAGCAAGTCTCCATCTTGAGAGATATTTAGGGTTGTTTCTATTATAATAGTAACATGTACTTATCAAAGTCTAAGCTATTTTGCAGTAGTAACTGACATTTCTGTCTGAGTTCATTTGAGGCTAGGAACTGCAGTATCTTGTGTTTAGCATCTCAAAGAAAACAGTGGGGAATTAAGGAAAGGATGGATTACTAGGACTATTTATCCCTTGCCCAGAAACCTTGCCTCTTGTTTGTAAATTGGGAGTGAGGTTTGGAGCAATAAGCTCTCATAGAACCAGAAGAATAGAGTCACTCACAGGCAAAAAGAAAAAGAAAAAACCCTTTTATGCAAATATGCATAAATTCATTTATAAATTCATTCATATATATTCATACATATTCATACATCTTCATGCATTCCAGTTGGCTCCACATACATCTCATAATTACATACTTCATACACACATTTATACTTACTCATGCATATAGATTAAAAAAAGACCAAGTGCCAGTGCAAAAAGAACTCACTCATTGAGAATGAAAAAATGAGCTTCAATTTTCATTGCATAGAGAAAGTAGAGCCTTCAACCCTTTTATTGCTAAATGAATTAAACCTACTTCTCTTTAGTAAGGTTATGTGTGCCTTAATGTTAAGAAAAGATGTTTTGTCCCACGGCAAGGAGAAGCCTGCCTGCTCTTTTTGCTCTCTGCAGGTGGTTCTTTGCCCCTTTTCTTCTCTGTTCTGCATATTGCTCTCTTAATTTCTACATGCCCTTTTAATATCTAGGTTATTCTACTCTGTAGTATCTTTGCCCTACTGCTGCTTATATTCTAATGCTAACTTGTGTCCACTAAAAGTGAGGATCCTTGATCTCCTTAATTCTGATTGGTAAATAAAGATGCCAGCAGATGATAGCTTGGGAGAAGAGATATAGGT
The DNA here is from genome assembly GCF_011064425.1 of Rattus rattus. Classification (NCBI taxonomy): domain Eukaryota; kingdom Metazoa; phylum Chordata; class Mammalia; order Rodentia; family Muridae; genus Rattus; species Rattus rattus. The sequence continues at coordinate 221,077,429 of NC_046154.1, read as the reverse complement.
AGGGCTTAGGTTTCCAATGTTTGAGAGGACAAGGAGGTTGAAGGAGAAAGAAGCTGCCATGAAGGAGGAAAAGCATGCAGGAGGAAGAAGGAGAGCTGCAAAGTGACAGCTGAGGCATAAAAACGTGGCCATGTGGGTTGGCCAGTTGGAATTAGAGCAGCCCAGATGGAACATAGAAATTAGTAAGTAGTAACTCGCTGTTATCAGAAGGAAAGTGGATTCTACAGAATGGAGGGTAGGCAGTCGCCCAGTTATTGTGCTGCTTCAGGCATATTGCATATAAAGGCTGTGTGCTTTTTTCATCTAGGAACAGAAATGAACAAAGGCAGGTAGAAACTGCATGCAGGGATTTATTAAATATTTTTTACTATGTAACTCTGATGTCCAGCTCCTTCCACTTAATCCTGTTTCTTCCTCCTGCTCTTAATCTTCCTCTCTCCTACTACTCTGATATCATAATTGTTATGGAATGTGTTCCTAGACTTTTGCACCTTTTCTAGGAGAATAAAACATGTTTTTCTAAGCATTCTTTTATTCATTTTGTAAAAGTTCATTAAAAATTAAGCATACATTCAAATCGTAAATCATATAAGAAATTTACATAAAAATGTTTACATATGTGCCCATTAAGACTTGACATTCATTATCTATCACTAGCTCTATAGGTTCACTGAAAGTTAAAATTCACACTGTTTGTGACTAATTTACTATTTAAGTTTTATATACATATCTTCTGTCCTTATACCTACAATAAATTGTTAGAAATTTGGTTAATTGTTTTAGAACCTCTTGGAATGTGTTTTAAATTGGAATGCCTGCCATCTATCTCAGAAGCACTTATCTGATGGCACTTGAAGACTGGCACAATTTTCATTCAGGTTTAATATCAGAGAGGAATTAATAGCAGTCCTATTATAAATGTCTTAATAATCACTCATAATTTTGTGAATTCTTATAAAATCATCACTAAGAATTAAGAAATCATCTATTTCTCATTGTAGCATCACTTTAAAAATATATGTGGAAAGTATATTAATACCAGAAATCTTTCCTAAAATATAATACCATTGGCCTTGCCAAGAAGAACCAATCCATCATGATTAACAGTCCACAGAGAGAGCATCTCAGGATGATCAGCTGCTAGTTTTTAGTTTTTCATAGATGGTTGCTGGCAGGAGATCTTGTGATCTTCTGATACATTCTTCAGTATCTTTCTTCAGGAAGTTGAAGTTGTTGTCATATAGATCTTTACCTTGCTTTGCTAGAATTACATCGAGAAACTTTATATTATTCAGGGGTATTATAAAGGGGGCTATTTTTCTAATTTCTTTTTCATCTCATTTGTCATTTTTATAAAGGAGTGATATTGATTTCTTTGAATTAATTTTTATCTAGCCACTTTGTTGAAGGTGTTCATCAGGTTTAGGAAATTTCTGGTAGAATTTTTGGTATCTCTTTTGTCTGCTATCCTATAATCCACAATAGCAATACTTTGTCTTCTTATTTTCTGATTTGTATCTCCTTGATCTCATTTAGTAGTCTTCTTGCTCTGTCTAAAACTTCAAGTTCTAGACTGACTAGATAGGGAGAGAATGGGTAACCTCGTCTTGCCCCTGATTTTGGTAGAATTCCTTTAAGTTTCTCTCATTTATATTGATGTTGGCTTTTGACTTGCTGTATATTGCCTTGATTATGTGTGGGTATGTGTCCTGTATTCCTGATCTCTATCATACTATTAACATGAAGGTGTGCTGGATTTTTTTCAACTCTTTTTCAGAATCTAGTGGAATGACCATGTCATTTTTTCTTTCATTTTTTGGTTATATGGTAGGTTATGTTGATGGATTTTAATATATTGAACTATCCCAGAATCCATGAGATGAAGCCTATTTGATCATGTTGGATTATGTTTACGATATGTTCCTGAATTCAGTTTGTGAAAATTTTTTGAGTATTTTCCATCAACCTTCATAAGAGAAATCATTTTGAAATTCTTTTTCTTTGTTGAGTCTTCGTGTGATTGAGGTTCCAGCATGACTGCAGATTCATAGAAGGAGTTTGGCAATGCCCCTTTAGTTTTTATTTGTTGAATAACTTGAAGAGTATTGGTATAAACTCTTCTTTGGAAGTCTGATAGTATTCTGCATTAGAACCATCCCATTCTGGGGTATTTTTTGGTTAGGGGATTTTTCATAGTACAATATCCACAGATCTGTTGAAGGTAAGCAGAGATATGGGGAAAATGTTCGTGCCCCTGGGAAAGCAGGCTGCTGAGAAGAGTTTTCCCTGCTTTAGAGGACTCAGCAAGCAAGGGTGATGGCTGAAGGGAAGAAGCTTACCTTATGGTTCAGTATTGTCTGCCTTCCCAGCCATAGGTTCCCACTCAGGCTGTCAATTCTTTATTTTGCAAAATGATACATTCCTTATTCAAGTGTCAGTTGGGGAAGGTTACCTTACCAGCTCAGGGCAGTTGGCTTTATTTTAAAGGCATATGAGAAAATGACATTTACTTATGTATCCTTCTTACCTAATGTTGCTTACCCCAAATAATTATTAAAACACAAAATACACTTTTCCTGGCCAGGGAATACATTATCGTAGGTCACCTCAACAGGTATGTGTATGTATATGCAAAAATGTATATACCTCTAGGACTGAAATGATTATAAGCTGAAACAAAGTAACATTTATCGCCTCACATATATACCATGACTTTGTTTGGATAAGAACAGTTGAAATGCAGTGACCAAATTTCAAAATTATTCTCCTTTTTGAAAAAAAAATGATTTTCTAATACTTCTCTTTGTTTTTCTCTTATAAAATGCATCCTAAATATAGCTTCCCTCAGTACCCCCACACTTCCACTCTTCCCCAGATCCAATGTTCCTCCATTTCCCTTCAGAAAAGAGCACTCCTCACAATATCATCCTAACAAACACAACAAGTTACAGCAAAACTACATAGAAATCCTCAAATCAGAGATGAACAAAACAAACAAGTAGGTGCAAAAGGGCCCCATAATCAGGCAAAGAGTCAGAAACATCTCACAATGTCACTGTTAGGATTCCCATAAGAACACCAAGCTAAAGAACCAAAGCAAAGCCATAGATTAGCACAAACCCATGCAGGGTCAGTGGTTGTTGTTTTAGTCTCTGTGAGCTCTCTGAACTCTGCTTACTTGATTCTGTGGGTCGTGTTCTGGTGTCCTTGACTTTTTGGCCTCACATAATCCTTCATTTCCCTTTTTAACAGGGTTCATTAACCTTTGCCCAATGTTTCACAATAGGTCTTTCTGCATTTGCTCCTATCAGTTTCTAGGGGCAGTGTATATAATGATAATTGGAGTAGGTATTAACCTTTGAATATAGCAAAATATCATTAGGAATCAATTAATCATATTGTTGACGTTTGTTTGTTTGTTTGCTTATTTACTTATTTATTTCTTTATTTTAGTCTTTGGTTTTACTCTAGGCCTCTGAGCCATCCATCTTTGGTATCTTGGCCATCAAGGCAATGTCCCAGCAGTGTCAGGCATGGGCTTCCTCTCATAGCTGTGCCCCAAGTTAGAGTTGTCATTGGTTGGCCACACCAGAAAGTTCTGATCCATCATTGCAGGAGCATGTCTTATAGGCAGTACATGCTGTAGTTTGAAGCTTTTGTGGCTGCTTTGGCCTTTTAGTCTTACTATCAGTACACTAACTTGGTTATATAAGATAACTCATTCAGGCTTTTGGGTTTAAGGTGTGGGACAAGGAAATGAGGTGCATATTTAACATATCAAATCAGACCTGGCTTCTCCCAGCATACTTCAGTCCCTACCTGTTACAGGGTCTGGTTGGTGTACTTTTTCCTCAATCTTAAACTTTCAACCCAGGTGCTGGGCTTACTCTTTCTCAGATTCTCTTCATTATGTAAAGGAGATATTTTTAGTTTCTCAGTCTCTCTCTCTATCTCTATCTCTCTCTCTCTCCCTCTTCCCCTTCTCTCTCCCTACTCTCTCTCTCTCTCTCTGCCCATGCATTTTCTCAAACCCTTCCCCACTTTTCTGTCTCCCTTTCTGTATGGTAACTTCACTGACCCCTCCTGTGAGGTAGGCGAACTCATCCAAGATGGTACTGCAAGATTCAAACTTTAAGGACAATGGCTGCCTTAAGGAAGCACCATGTGGCTGGGACTTTAACACACTGTCCAAAGAATTTAGGATAATACCCTGTTCCAGGAAATGAGCTAACAGCCCTTAGCAGTCCCCCATCCCAGTGAGTGAGCTAACCTCAAAAAGGGAAGGGTTAACCTCGGAAAGGGAAGGGCCCTTGGCAGTCCCCTGTCCATGTGTCAAAAATATCTTACCATCGATGAATGTAAGGGTCAAGGCTGTCCTCCACAAATGTATAAAAAAATGTGGGGTTTTGTCATTCAGGGTTGCCTCTGTTCCGATTACAGGGCCACCCCAGTGCACTGGATCATTAAACTTCTTGCTTGATTGCATCGCTGTTTGTCTCTGTGTTTTAGTGAGTGGAACCTCAAGGACCTAGGCTGATCGGGTCCTACAGTATACACCCAATAAACCTGCCTTTATAGTTTAAATCAGCTTGAATTGACTCATTTCATCAATGGAGATACCCTACCACAGACTCCAAGTCGTTCATTACTAGGAATGTTCTCTGAGGGCACCTTTGTAGCTTCCAAGAATGTTCCACGTCACTAATCTTTCACACTGTCCCCTATTACCCACTTACTTCAGTCTTCTCTTTCTATATTTTCTCCCCCTACTCCTTTCTCCTCTAATTAAACCCATCCCTACCTGATGCTATGAACACATTTGAGCAAGTATCCTTAGAGTGGGATGAAGCATATTTTGGACATATTCCCAGGAATGGTATAGCTGACTTTGAATTGAATTGAATTTGAATTGACCAATTTGAATTTTCTGAAGCACTAGCATTTTTATTTCTATACTGGCTGTAGGTGTTTATATTCCTACATTACTTTATATTTTGAAACATTTTGTACATTGTTCTCCTTCTTTGCTGTGAATTCACATAACACGAGATGCCATTTGTGTTTTTAATCTTAGCCATTCAAACAGGTCAGATAAAGATGAAATTTCAAAGTAGTTTGATCTTCATTCCATTTTTTTATTGCATTATTCGTTCTGTTGATGTGTAGTTTTTGGTTTCTTTATATATTGTGAATATGTTTTTAAATGTGTCTAGCCTTTTTTCCATTCTCTAAGCTGCTGCTTTGTCCTATTAACTGTGTACTTTGACTTACAAAGTAAGTGTTTCATGAGGTTCTGTTTAATAATTGGTTATCTTAGTAGCCTTGCTAAGAGTTATGTTTAGGAAATTGTTTCCTATGCTGGTGATTTCAAGGCTACTACTTTCTCTACTTTCTCTTCTCTCAGGTTCAGTACTAAATACTTTGATCCACTTAGCCTTGAGTTTTGTGCAGATGTTTAGTATGGATTTATTTGAATATTTCTGAGGCCACACATCCAGTTGGAGCAGCCCCATTAGTTGAAGATGCTTTTTTGCTTCAAAGACAAAACAAAGCAAAGCAAAAACAAAACCTCAAAAATTAAAATAAAAAAATCCCCCAAAACAAAAAGCAAAAACACAAGCAAGCAAGCAAGCAAGCAAAGAGACAACAAACAACAAAAAAATAGGTGTCCATAGCTATAAGGATTTACATTGGACTCTAACTTTGATGCCATTGATCACCGTGTCTTTTTTTATGTCAATAGCATGTAGTGTTATTGCTATAGTCCTGTAGTAGAGCTTGAAATCAGAGATATTTATACAGTTATACATATGGAAGTTCTTTTATTGTTACAGACTGTTTTAGATATCATTTTCTTGTTGTTGTTTGTTTTCTGGGTTTACATGTGAAATGGATTGCTTTCCTTTCAAGGTCTGTAAATGATTGTTTTAGAATTGCTTTCAGTAGCATGGCCACTATGTTAATTCTACTAATATGTGAGGATTGGAGTTCTTTTCTTTTATTGATATTTTCTTTCAACTTATTTCTACAACAACTTGAACTTTTTATCATATGAATGCTTCACTGGCTTGCCTGGAATTACCCCCAATATATTTTATATTGTTTGTGGCTACTCTAAAGGGCATTGTTTTCCCCTGATTTCTTTTTGGCTAAGATTAAGCGTGGTGTATATTCTTAAAAACTTTTTTTTTTCTCAATTTGTTGTTTGTTTTTACTTTAGTTTAGTTTGGTTTAGTTTGGGTTTGTTTTGGTTTATTTGTTTGTTTCGCAATTGGTTGGTTTCATTTGGTTTGGTTTGGTAGAACATGTCTTATTTAAAATCCAGACTGGTCTAAAATTTAAAATTTCTTGCCTCAGTATCATTAAAGTTTGTTTCAAGAAAATCACAAATAACAAGAAACAAAAATTCTTCTTATATCTTGCAAGTGAGATGTATAATAGTAAATACTGTAGAATAATTTTTCTACCCCACCATGTGTTCATGATTTAAAGAACAAACAATTCTAGTAACAACACACGAATCAATACTGAAGAGAACTTATCTAAGATGATAAAAGGAAACTGAGTTATCTTAAAGGAGTAAATATTTATTAATTTACAGTTTAGAAAGTTGCACATTTTGCAGTGATGAGGTTTTAGGTTGAATACAAATATTAATTGAGTGATTATTATCAAATTAAATATAACTTAATTTGGCTGGCTAACATTTTTCCTTTAATAGATATTGTTGACATTTATTTTCCATTTGAATATTGTTGACATTTTACTTTTACTTTTGATAGAACCAATATAACATTATTGAGAAACATCTATTTGTATTTTTGTTATGTTACTTAATATAGAATGTCATCATGTACTGCTTTGCTCATGATGTCCCCTTCTATTTTCAGTTTTGTTTAGTTTTTAAACAACATTTTATTAAGATATGATAGGATATTGATGGTTTCCTTTGTACTACTTTCATGGTTTCCTTTCTATTTCTCCATAACATTCTGAGATTAATTGCCTCATTTACAGTTTTCATTGTTATAGTGATAATGCTATTAGAGCAGGCATTTATGGTCAATAATATTCCAATAAAAAGCAAACAATGATAACATTTGTTAACTTAATGTCAAACAAACTTGTTAAATCTTAAGAGCATACCTTTCACAACAATTATTATCAGAAATATCAGATAATATGACTTTGTAAAGTGAGGGTTCATGATTCACAGAAAACTGATATCCCAGGCTCAAATAGTATGTAAACACAGGATGTTTTTATTCTGCAGAAGTCCAGCATGCTGGGTCGCCCATTACCAAGGAAGTGAGATAACCAACTGAGGTGTCAGGCTTGATTTAAAGCACATTTGAACTCTTAGGTAGATGACATTTATCTTCCTCTATCTCTAGGCATCCTTGACTGTTTTTGGAAACTGAAGTCTGGAGTTTTTTTCTATGAATAATTGACTTGATTGGCTTGCCTGGACTTGCTCAGTTTTTAAGCCTACTCTCCTTAACTACTAATATGAAGTCAAGTCATGAAATCAGCCTAGCCTTCTCAGTGCAACAACTTTTCTTTTAGGTATAAGAACATAGTTAAGAAATAGGAAGGACCATGAACAAATTTTATTTAAGATGCTTAACAGCACAACTAGAAAATAGTAAAACTTTTGAATGTTCTAGTGCTAAGATTCTTCCTGTATTTGAGAGTTCCTACTGAGGTCATTTAATTCCCTGCAGGGCTCTCCTGACATTTATGTTGCTCTAGTCACCATGAAAAGACAGAACTGCAGCTATGTAAAAATATTCCTAAATTAATATTTGTTTGTTTTCAGTAAAACACCAATTGTTCTGTAAAAATAGGAGCACAATTTTATAAAATTAGAATATTGGAGAATAACTTTTTAAGAATCATGGAGCACTGTTTTCCTGCAACAATATTCTACTGCTGTTTTTGAAATAGTTCATGACAATGCATTTAGAACTCATCAGGAAACAGTCATGCTATTGGTGGCATTCTGTCTAAGCTCCACACCCACAGTTACCTGGCAATAGCCAGGTATGCATGACACTATACAAGGGGGTGCTTGCCCCCACCCCACCCCTACTCTCTTGCTCCTCTCTTGCACTCTTGCTCTTCCCCTCTTCCCCTTTGTCCCTTTCCTTCCCCTTCTTTCCCCTCCCCTCTTCTCTACAAGTGCTATGGCTGACCCTTACTCTTCTTTCTCTCTCTCTCTCTCTCTCTCTCTCCCTCTCTCTCTCTCTCTCTCTCTCTCTCCCTCTCCCTCTCCCTCTCCTCTCCCTCCCCCCTCCCTCTCGTTCTCCCTCTCCCTCTCCCTCTCCCATACTACCTTCTTAATTCCCCTCCTCATGCGCTGAATAAATTGTTCTATACTATACCTTCATGTGTCTGGTTCCTTAAGGGTAAGGGATGTCTCAGCATGGACCAGCTGGGGCAACCCTTTCTTCAGATTTCCACAGAACATATCACCTTTCTACTTATTCTTTTATAAATGCAACATAGGTGCTGAAACCCGGGACCTATCCTCTATTTTTTTATAAACACATCAGCTATCACTGTGTGATTTTCTTTCAGCAGTAAGCTTTGAGCATTTCTTCATTATAATGAAATAAACAAGAGTTAGTCCAACAGCACTGATGCTGTGTTATATTACACATGTTGTACATTATAAACATATGCAATTCTTATAGTATTTTGGAATATGCTAACAACTATGAAATTAAATGAAACATTTATTTTTATGCATAAAAGAAAAAGTATCTTGAATTACTTAATAGTTTGGGATGATGGGGAAAATATACAGTCATCAACACACATGTGAAAACATAGAATCAACAATACAGGAAAGTAACTATGGTTCCTGAAAGCATATGAACTTTGCTTACATAAAGTAGGAGAGAAGTCACAGGATTTGCCTTAAAATTTTGAGACAGCAGTTGAAATAACGCTAAAATGCCCACTATGTAGAATTTAAGAAAGAGAAAAAAACGTGAAGTTTTCTTCTATTAGTTTGCTTCATTGTCTTCTGGCTAATTTGTTTATATGTTACATAAATTTTTATTGTATTATTGTTATGCCTCAGATGAATGTGTGTATCCCAGTGAGAGAGAGAAAGAAGAGTTGTGAATTAGAGTGGGTGGGAAAAAAGGAAGAAATAGGAGAGACTGCTGATGAGGGATGATAATCAGATTATATTGCATTTAATAAACATATTTGATTCAAAACTAATAGATTTTTAGCCTCATTCTTGAACATAGGACACTCTTCACTGCTATCTGCTATCTATACTCTTTTAAAGATGCTAGTACAGATGTGGGGTTCATATGCACACAATGAAGCTTGACATTTCACAAAAATTCACAAAGTAATTTTCAGACAATTTTTTAAAGTCATTTTAGAATTGGAATGAAGAAATCAAGATGATAATAAGAGTATTTTTATATTTTAAAATTTTTCAAGAAATTTAAGACTAAAATGCAGGATAGCAGGGGGAAAAAGGCATCAGTAACAATAAGTATGATAATGTATTCGAACTTTTAAATTGCTAAAATGTTAGTTTTGAAATAATATATACAAGGAATTATGGAAAGTTGATTAATTGAATATGTAATCTATTTAGATGATATATTAAATACACATATTTTTATTTATACACAAATATAACATCCTAATTGGAATATTTTGTTTGTCACTGTCTAGTGTCTTACATTAATTATATATTTTGGCAATTAACCCTCTGTCAGATGTGAGGTTGGTGAAGATTCTGTCCCATTCTGTAGGCTTCCATTATTTTTCTATTGATATTGCCATTTACTTTAGGGAAACTTTTAGATTTTCAATATTTCATTTATTAAGTATAGTTTTTAATACCTGTGTCATTGGTATTCTATTTGATAAATTGTCTCCTATACTAATGTGTTCAGGCTATTTCATTCTTTCTCTTCTATTAGGATCATTGAATCTAGTTTTATGTTGAAGTCTTTGATCCACTTAAATTTGTGTAAACTTAACTTTTATTTTCCTGTGGTAATTGTCATCTTCAAGGTGTATTGCTCAATAAATTCACCCTTTCTGACTCATTCTGAACTCTGACTGGGTGGATCAACTCAGCTGTTTGGGCTCAAACTCCCTCTCCAAGCTGAATGATTTTATGGCTTCTTTCTGAGTTGTGGATTTAGTTGCCTGTTTGGAAAAACCCTCTGAATTCCAAACTGAACTAACTCTCTCTCTCTCTCTCTCTCTCTCTCTCTCTCTCTCTCTCTCTCTCTCTCTCTCTCTCTCTCTCATTTTAAGTACCTTGTCTTCCTTGCTTATGGATCTATACGATAAACATAGTAAAATTACCATCTTCCCAAAAACAATCTACAGATTCAATATAGTTCCCATCAAAATCCCAACAGAATTATTACAAACATTTGAAGGAAAAAACTAGGACAGCCAAAACAGTCCTGTACATTAATGTTCTGAAAGGTATCACAATGCCTGCTTTCAAGGTAGACTATAGAAATAGAGTAATAGCATCAACACTATATGGCATAAATCAGACAGGTTGATAAATAGAATTGATTTGAAGACCTAGATATATACTTACATCTACGGACAACTGAACTTTGATAAAGAATTCAAATTATACAATGGAAAAAAGAAAGTATCTTCTATAAATGGTGCTGATCTAACTGAATGTCTGCATGTAAAAGTGTGCAAATAGATTTATATCTATAACCCTTTACAAAATACAAGTGCTTAGAGAAATTTTGATCTACCAATATGTGTGTTCAGGCAAGACATCACATCAAAAAATATGACAGCAAACCACACAACTTTAATCTTTCTATTTGAAATACAGACAGGCCCCTAAGTACACACCTTTGATGCCTCTGGCTGAAATACAGCCTCATATTTAGTATACACTTAAATCACAAACAATGACTTCTGATTGAGAGGCAAACAAATTGATGAATCAGAAAAGGATTTGACAGAATGAGTCAGAGATAGGATATAACTTAGTCCAAAAAGCACTGACAGGAAATAGAGGTCACTTAGGAGCAACACAAGAAGCAGGTGCAGACAGAAGTAGCCAGAAAATAAGAATGGTTCAGAATGTGCTTCCAGTGTTAGTTTGAAGCTAGGTAGATTAATTCAGTTATAAGCTTAGAGAAGATAGTTGAATCAATTAGTTCAAGGAGTTGGGCCAGAACAGGTGAATTGAACCATCTAGCCAGAGTTCAGTAAAAGCTAAATGGGGGGGGGATTATTCACCAATAAGTCTCCAACATGACATTTACATCTGGCTAATAAAAGACACATTTACACAGTTTGATTATTTCCTGCCATATATTTTCCCTGAGTGTGTTTGCTTCCTTTTGTTATAGACTTTCAGGTTTGGCGTTAGGTAGTTAGTTTGAGAGCTCTGTAGTTTCTTCATGAAGGTACCTATTTTCATCTTTCCTCTTAGAACTGTTTTTCCTTATGCCCAGAGGTTTGGATGTTGTGCATTCATTTACATTGAATTATATAAAAATTTTAATTTCTTTGTTTACTTTTTCTTTGACCTGGTTGTGAATCAACTAACCAAGTTGTTCAGTTTTCATGAGTTTATTGTCATACTGCAGTTTCTGTTACTGTTAAAATCCAGTTTAAAAATATGGTCATATTATATGATACAAAGGATTATTTTAACTATTTTATATATGTTGATACTTGCTCTATGACTCAGTATGTATGCAATTTTGGAGAAATTTCCATGAAGTAATAAGAAAACTTTTGTGTTTGGGTGAAATGTTGTATAGGTATCTTGTAGGTCTATTTGAGTCATAATGTTTGTTAGTTCCATTTTTTTTATTAGCTTGAGTATTTCTTATTTACATTTCGAATGTTATTCCATTTTTTATGTGCTTAAATTTTGTCTAGATACCCTGTCCATTATTGAGAGTTTGGGAATGCATTTTTCAAAAAGATGTGTAATTTAGCTTAATTTTATGAGCATTGATATTTTACACATTTTATTATATTTTTGCAGTCACACTTTCAACAATTTCACCCAAATCTAATTTTTCTACCACTTAAATTATGTGCTATGCATATAATTGTGGATGTGTAACCTTTTCCTGTATTATGGTTGACCATTCAGTGACTACATTCCCAGAGAAAATTGGCACTGCTTTTCTTTGCACCTAGTTATTGTGCACAGATTCAAAGTCAGGGGTAAGAAACTATTCCTCCCTCCTCTCTTCAAGCTAGGATTCATCCTCCACTCCTGGGCCTCATTAGGGCTTAGACTATCACAACTGTTGTGATTTCACTTGTGTAGCTGCTCTCTTATATCCAAAATATATATTAATTCTTTGTAACCACCCATAACTTTTGCTTTTGGAACTTTTCCATTCCCCATTACATGAGTCTGAGCTTAGGTAAGAGGGGGTGCAGAATATAGTTTTAGGTCTAAAAAGCTGTTTTTTTAAATATTTGAGTTAAGGTTAGAGTATATTTTTTCTATAACATTTCCAAATGGCTCTCAATAATTTTGCTCCAATTGTTCTATATTACTTCCTATTATAGGGTATGAACAAAGAATTATGTTTAAACCTGGTTAGATTTTGTTAGAAACATTTTCCCTAAGCATTGTGTTTTTCAATAAGGTTAGTATGAAATTTTATTTTTTATTTTTTTTTATTTTTATTATTTATTTATTTATTTATTTATTTATTTTTTGCTGGTTGATTTTTTTTTTTTATTAACTTGAGTATTTCTTATATACCTTTTGAGTGTTATTCCCTTTCCCTGTTTCCGGCAAACATCACTCTTCCCCTCCCTTTCCTTATGGGTGTTTCCTCCCCACCTCCCCCATTGCCGCCCCCCCAACAGTCTAGTTCACTGGGGGTTCAGTCTTAGTAGGACTCAGGGCTTCCCCTTCCACTGGTGCTCTTTTACTAGATATTCATTGCTTCCTATGAGGTCAGAGTACAGGGTCAGTCCATGTATAGTCTTTAGGTAGTGGCTTAGTCCTTGGAAGCTCTGGTTGCTTGGTATTGTTGTACATATGGGGTCTCGAGCCCCTTCAAGCTCTTCCAGTTCTTTCTCTGATTCCTTCAACAGGGGTCCTATTCTCAGTTCAGTGGTTTGCTGCTGGCATTCGCCTCTGTATTTGCTGTATTCTGGCTGTGTGTAAAATAAAAGGTGATTTCACAAACATAATGAGATGTTACATTGAATAATTAAAAAAAGATTCATCATTACCATCAGCAACCATAATTTAAAAATGTTGTTCCTTACAGAGCAAATTCTGAGCTGCACTTTTATATTTAGCAGAAATAGCATTGTATCCTTGAACCAGGGAATTTTTAAAAAAGATGATTTCTTCTTCTAAGGGGTATTTTGCAGAACAGCATTCACAGAGAATTTTGACTGATCTAATTAAAGCTATAATAGTCCAGTCACACTTCTCAAATAGTGCCTCTTATTAGCCTTTCATGTAGTCTCCTTTGCAATACAGAATGCCATGTGAGATCTGGGTTAAGAAAAATTGGATTCATTATGACAGTGATGACAAATTATCTTCTGCAAGAATTGTTCAACATAATAGGTCAAAAGAGAGGATGCTAAACAAAAGAACAAAATGGCATGACAAAGAATAGAAAAGGAAATTGCATACGTAAAAACTGAAGCAATAGAACAATTTTTAAAAACTGAATAAGTAGGTAATGTAAAACTGTAGGCATAATTAGCTTTTCATGTCATTAGAGGTTATTACACTCTCATTTCTTTTATGATCATATATGGCATACCCAGTCTTTAAGAGCTCTCAACATACTCAGCAAAGCAATATATGCAAAATTACAGGAAGCCCTTAACTTTGAAATAATGACTCATCATGAAATATGAATCACTAATATTCTTTTGCAAAAGTTAATAGCAGTTAGTGTAGGTTTAAAGTTGAATGTGATCCAATTTTGATCCATTCAAAGTTGAATTTCATTAAGTATTACATAGCTACTTTCCTATCTCTCCATTATATATTTTTCCAATATTAAAAAAACTGGAAAAGGGTTTAATAGCTTTTGTCATGTCTACGATTTTGTTAAATGCAGCTTAGGATAAGATTATCCTGAGCATACTCACTATAAAATGAGTTTCAACTGGCATTTGGATTAAAGGCAAAGTAATATTACTTTGTTAGAAGTAGTACTGTAGTCAGATGATTGCTTTAATACATTCTGTAATTGACTTCTGGAATGTTCCCCCTTGCATTTTTTCTTTACTGTTGATTTTACTGGCAAATTGTCTGTGAATCTTCTCAAATTTGTATGAAGAGATTAAAATTTTTTTGATATTTTTAGGTAATATTGTGATGATGTAGACTCTAAGTAAAAAATTATAGGTTCTAAAGAGTTAAACATTTAAGATGATAGAATGAAATATACTGTAATATAATTATTATAAAGGTTAGCAAGAATTAAACAATATTTTATTGGGAAAAACTGTATATTTTCTTCCAATGCTAGTACATTATATTAGTACAAATATTAGTACATAGTACATTACATCTATTTCATGACATGGACGACAGCACATTTAATATAAAATTATGAATTCATACTTTTTCACAGAGAAGTATTTTGGATGAAAGTTTTAAGCTATAAGTATTACTGCCTTCTTTTGTTTTAAGCTAACTTCTGAAAGAAAACAGTATGAAACAATTAACTCATCAGGAGGTGCCTATATTGTCATTTTCCTTATCATTAAACAAATAATATTTGCAATTATCCTTATCGACTTAGTATGTTGTCATAAGTGTTTTGTAGGTAAAGAAGAGTGAATACAAATGTGATTTTTAATTAAGAAACTTAATCATGTACATAGCAACATAAAATAAAGCTCTGTGCTACATATCTTATGAGACTTTAAAGTAAATGCATTGCAATGATAAAATCAACAGGAGATTTTGACGATTAGAATTACGTTTGTGCTTCTACATATTAACTATATTGAAATAAAAGATATTTGTGTTCATGAAAGTGATGTGGAAAAATATCAAGAGATCAAAACAAATGAAAATTCTAAATCTGCAAAAAAAGAATAATATAGAGCGTACAAATTTTATTTAAGATAATATTGGAGCCGTGGACTTGTATCGAGTTATAAATGGCATTAAATACCAAATCATTGACTAAGAGGAGATATACAAAATAAAAGCTATTCTGTGGGATGGATGATTTGCTAAACGGATAGGAAGTAAAATTATCATCACAATGGCACTCTTCACTCTTCACAAATAATGCAGAAGCCAAAAGAAGAAAGAAAAAGAAAAAGGAAAAGAAAGAAATAGAAAACACAAAAAACAAGATCGCTAAAACAGCCCTGAACAAAGATCTACTGAATATATCATTCTTTTTGTTTTCATTTTTTATTGGTTATTTTATTTATTTACATTGCAAATGTTACCCTGCTTCCCAGTTTCCGCTCCACAAACCTATCCTTTCCCCTCCCCTGCCTCTAGGAGGGTGTTTCCCCACCCACCCATCCACTCATGCCTCAGTGCCCTAGCATTCCAAGCCTCCACAGGACCAAGGGGCTCCACTCCCAGTGAAGCTCCATAAGGCAATCCTCTGCCACATATCCAGCTGGAACCATTTTACTATAGAACAATAATATTTTTCAAGCTTCACATCGTTCATTTAATAATGTTGCTTTGTGAAGGATTTCCTGGTGACAAACCAAACGCATGTTCTTACACTTAGAAAAAAGTTATATCATACTTTTTTGGATAATGTAATAATGGCATCAATGACCTACTTTTTGATCCAATGAGTGTCTACGGGTCTCACAGGTAGCAGTATACCTGTGATATTACTTACAAAGAGTAAGGATGTGTCACAGCAGTTGAACCACCAGTATCCCACCCCAACATGGGGATTGTCTCAGAAGCAACAATCCATGAACTCTCAGCACATGACAGCTGCGGCAGTCCATGCATTCTCTATTCCATGGAGAGATTAGCAAAAATCTCCTTCCCCGCCACCTTTTACACCGTACACTTCTGGCCAGAAACCTGAAAATGTTTCAGTTTTTAGACACGTTTACTTCTCTAGTCTCAAGTGCTTCTGGCTCCCTCCTGAAGGAAATATTCTAATTCAGAGGAAGTTGGTATACAACGAGTGCAAAATACATCAAAGTCTTTAAAATTCAGTTGCTAACTATCAAATATTTATTAATCTGCCTTTCTAATATTGTATATTATTAGACAGTTTTATTCAAATACTGTAAAAGTAACCTAAACAAATATACAGAGTAGTTCAAAATAATTAACAATTTCTTGAGAGTATTATTCTAGCCAAGATATTACAGAACTTGATCAGCATTTTTTACTGATGAAAAAAGTAAAAAGGTTTTTACTAATGAAAATATGATTTTCAAATTCTTATTTCCTAAATCTAAACAATATGCCTTTAGTTTTTCTTTATTTATACAAAAAAGTAGAGTTAGAAACAGTTTTCCACATGTAATGGTTTTTGGATAATTTTTTATTATAGAATATTCACTGATGTGTGTTAAGTTTCTTACTTATCTCTATGATTTATCAGGATGAAATGGAAAAATAGCACTGTGTATCCTTCAGTTTTCGAAAGCCTAGTGTATCTATTTTGTATTATATGCATTCCTAAGTTGCCATAAGTGTCCTATAATTTCACAAAAGAAATCAGGCTGATAAAAAATTAGGAATATGCTAGTATCTCAGCAGACCATAGCAAAATCCATTTCAATTCAAATGCACAAGTAAATATTTTGCAAATACCATAGAAACTATTTGTATATAGTCCAGATTTCAAAATTATAAGCGGAGAAAATTGTAGCAGTGTAAAGTTCAAATTAAATAGTTTCAAAATATTGAATATTTAATTTCTCCAAACCCATGTGAATAGTTTAATAGTTTACTTTCTCCAAACCATAAAATTAAATACAAATAATTTTTTGCATTTCACTTTTTTTTCCAATTAAACTGGGGCCTCACATAGAAAAACCCCCAATGCAAAATTTCTTATAAAATATTTTTTAAAATAGTGTTACATTTGAAATTAGGTTTTAAGTTGATATAGTCATTAATTTGAATATTATCTCTTCAAGTACTTCATAAAATAACTGTGACAAATGTTATATTTAAATTTCTTTATGAGATTTTCTTGAACAATTATGGGTCAAATTTGATAATTATGATAAAAGGATTAAAAATAATGTTCACTAATTGTTAATATCATGCCTTTTACACAAGGAGTCAACAAGATCATTGTTTCAATTAGTATTTTATAGAATATTACCTTTCAAAATTTTAAAGATATGTATTAAGTAAACATTTTTTTCCCAGGCAAGAAAAGATAGAAATAATTGGATAGAAAGTGTTTTATATTTATATATTTTATTGTTATTACAATGACTTATAGATTGCAATGTTGTGGTTTTAAGAGACTGTTTGTCTTCTCTCTGAAAACTTTGAATGGTGTACAAATATAAAGGAGGAAATATATGTCTCTATGAATTTACATTTGTCTTAGTATTTTTTTATCTTAGTATTTTTATAGTTTTTCAAAATAAAAAGAAGTTATAGCTCTACAATCACATATTTAAAAAACATTGAATGAAAGATTTCTAACTAAAAAAATAATTTCTTGTTGCTAGAAGAAAAATAGAAATATTATTTAGAATTTTGAAAACAATAAGAAAATCCAACGATCCTCTGGTAGCTGAAATCTGAAAATGCCATTTCACAGAGAAAAAAAAAAAAAACCCAAATGCAATGCAACTCGAGTCAAAACTAATTGCAGAACTAAACATATTAAAAATACTTTTAACTCAAAATACTGTTTCCTTAGAATCTAAATCAAAACACTGTGGGTATAAAATAAAGAAATCATAATCAGTTTAGAAAAAAGTTCATATATAAATTATATATTTTTACCATGATGTAAAATTTTGTATTAAATATGGGACTATCAAGATGTGGAAAAAAATCAATAAACCCATACACATGCCAACACACATACACACACACACACACACAGTCACACAGACACACAGACCCACACCTATGCTCAATCTTATATACATCGTGTTTGAGTTTAAAAAGATGTGAGAAGGAACTCAAATAGAAGTAAAGTAACTACAGTATTTTAGGTTTATATTACAGCATGTAAAAAACTGTTTAATCTCACCACATAAGAGAAACATATTCCAGTCAAAGTATAGAGCAATCTATCTATTCACAGAGTCCTCTGAGTCTTTTAGATTCCGTGGTGTGAGCTGTGTGTGATCAATTTCTACTGCTGTTCTCTTCTATTAGGATTTAAATTTGAACACTGGTCTGAACGTATGGTGGCTTTTCCTTTTTGCTTTTAAATCTATTCATGTACTTACATCCCAAATCCTGGTCCCCTCACAGTCCCCACCCATAGGGTTTCTCTTCTATCTCTTCTTCCCTTCAATTCTGAGATGGTGCCCCACTTCATATCTCCTGACCCAGGAGTATCAAGTCTATGCAGGATTAGATGTTTCCTCTTCAACTGAAGCCAGACAATGAAACTCTCTACAGCATAAGTTCCAGGGCCTCAGACCAGCTGGTATATGCTCTTGGTTGGTATCTCAGTCTCTTGGAGATCCCAGGGTTCCAGTTTAGTTGATACTCTTCGTCTTCCTGTGGGGAAGCCATAACCTTCAGGGCCTTCAACCCTTTCTGGTACCCTTCCATATGGATTCCCAACCTCTGTCCAGTGTCCGGCTGTGGGAGTCTGCATCTGTGTCAGTCAGCTTCTGAATAGAGCCTCTCAGAGGACACTTATGCTAGGCTCCTATCTGCAAGCACATCACACGCATAGTGTGAGAGATTAGTGCCTGCTCTTGAGAGGAGAGTCAGGTTGAGTCGGTCAAGGTCTGCCATTCCTTAGTTTCTGCTCCATCTTTTCCTCTGTTTTTCATTTGGTCATAAGTTCTGTAGATGGAATACTGTCTCCTCCTCTCCACTGATGATTCTTTGTAGCTACTGGAGGTTGTCTTTTAAGGTTCCACATCCCCACAGTTGGGCATTTTTGTCTAAGGTACCCTGCATTGACTTCTGGGATTCTTCCTCATACCAAGTCTCAGGGACTTCCCAGACATTCCCCCTACCCAGCTGTCCCATCACCTTGGCAACTGTATATTTCTATTCATTCTCTGGGCCCTCTGGGTTTCTCTCCTCTCTCTCCCCATACCTGATAATATCCCTCTATTCCCATACTTCACATCCTCTCCCACTAATGTCCCTGCTTCCTTACCATGGTTATTTTTTTCCCCGTTCTAAGTAGGAATGGAACATCCTTACTTGGCTCTTACTTCTAATTTACCTTGTTTGCATCTGTGGGATCTATCATTCTATAATTCTTGGCTAGTATCCACTTATCAATAAAAACATACGTGCATGTCCTTTTAGGTCTGGGTTAGCTCATTCGAGAAGAGATTTTCTACTTCCACTCATTTGCTTACAAAGTTTATGATGTTCTTTGTTTTAATAGCTCAATAGAACTCCATTGTGTTAACGAATCACATTTACTATATCAATTCTTCATTTTTGGGTCATCTGGGTTGTTTCCAGTTTCTGGCTATTACTAATAATGGTGCTTTGATCATGATGAAGCATGTGTTCTTGTCATACAATGGAGCATTTTGGGGGTATATGTCTAGGAACTACATAGCTGGATCTTCAGGTAAAACTATTTCCATTTTTCTGAGAAACGGCCAGATTGTTTTCGAGAATGGTTGTACAAGATTGCAATCCCATCAACAAGTGAGTATTATTCTCTGTTTTGCATACCCTTATAAGTATGTGTTGTTGTTTGAGTTTTTGATATTAATCATTATGGTTTCTTTAAGGTGAAATCTCAGTGTCATTTTGATTTTCACTTCCGTGATGAATTATGGATGGTGAGCATTCCTAAATAATTATCACCATTCAAGATTTGTTTCTGTTGAGAATTCTCTGTTTAACTCTGTACCACATTTTTTAATTGGGTTATTTGTTTTTGTCTTTTTTTTTTAGACGAATTTATTGAGTGTCTTTTTATTAAAACAATCTAAACATTCCAACTGAGTGGTTAACTTCACTCTCAAGTAAAAGATATGTTTGATAAATTTTAAAGACTACAACACCCAAACAAAAAACAAAACAGGC
Source organism: Rattus rattus (assembly GCF_011064425.1). Lineage (NCBI taxonomy): Eukaryota > Metazoa > Chordata > Mammalia > Rodentia > Muridae > Rattus > Rattus rattus. The sequence continues at coordinate 221,057,232 of NC_046154.1, read as the reverse complement.
AAACAAAACCAGCAATCTTTAAAAGTTTACACTAGGGGGCAGGGACGCCTGGGAAGCCAGAAGAGACTACACTCTGCCTGCATTTCTGACTCCAGAGGAAAACACCTAATGCCATCTGGGACCCTGGTGCACAGGGGCTCTGGCAAAAGGCAGCACAGACCCTCCTGGTTGCTGCCCTCACTGAGAGCATAAAAGCAGCCCCCAAGTAGCAACTTGACCCGTGGGACCACAGGTAAGACCAACATTTCTCCTCCAAGAGACCTGCCTGGTGGACTCAGGACACACAGGGGCAAAATTCCTCTGGGACCAGATACTTCCAGCTTTTACGTGGAGCCCCAGCCTTGCTGATCCCGGCCCAAAGCTCACTGATCTCAAACCCCGTGGGAGAGAGAGCTCACCGTCCTGGACAGGTGGGGACTCCTGAGACTGCAGAGCAGGAGAGACCACCACTACTGCCCACCCCTGCACACATCCCTGGCCCAAGAGGAAACTGTATATGGCCTCTGGGAACCAGAAGATAGGGACACTGGAGCTGCAGGTCCCCTGCAGTTCAGACACCGCCTGGACCTGAAGGGAATCGGTCAACAGTTCTCTGCACCCAAACCCCGTGGGAGGGAGAAATAAAACTTCAGAGGGGCAGACAGAAGAGGATACACTCTGCCCACATTTCTGACCCAGAGGAAAACACAACACCATCTGGGATCCCGTGCACGGGTCTCCAGCAAAAGGCGGCCAGGCCTCCTGGCTGCTGCCCTCACGGAGAGCTCATAAGCAACACCCCACGAGCAAACTTGAGCCTCGGGACCACAGGTAAGACCAACTTTTCTGCTCCAAGCAACCTGCCTGGTGAACTCAGGACACAGGCCCACAGGAACAGCTGAAGACCTGTAGATAGGAAAAACTACACGCACGAAAGCAGAACACTCTGTTCCCATAACTGGTTGAAAGGAAACAGGAAAACAGGTCTACAGCACTCCTGACACACAGGCTTATAGGACAGTCTAGCCATTGTCAGAAATAGCAGAACAAAGTAACACTAGAGATAATCTGATGGCGAGAGACAAGCACAGGAACCCAAGCAACAGAAACCAAGACTACATGGCATCATTGAGCCCAATTCTCCCACCAAAGCAAACACTGAATATCCAAACACACCAGAAAAGCAAGATCTAGATTTAAAATCATATTTGATCATGATGCTGAGGACTTCAAGAAAGACATGAAGAACTCCCTTTAGAGAAACATAGGAAAACATAAATAAACAAGTAGAAGCCTATAGAGAGGAATCACAAAGATCCCTGAAAAAAATTCCAGGAAAACATAATCAAACAGGTGAAGGAATTAAAAATGGAAATAGAAGCAATCAAGAAAGCACAAAGGGAGACAACCTTGGATATAGAAAACCAAAGGAAGAGACAAGGAGCTGTAGATACAAGCATCACCAACAGAATACAAGAATAGAAGAGAGAATCTCAGGAGCAGAAGATTCCATAGAAATCATTGACTCAATTGTCAAAGATAATGTAAAACAGAAAAAGATACTGGTCCAAAATATGTAAGAAATCCAGGACATAATGAGAAGATCAGACATAAGGATAAAATGTATAGAAGAGAGTGAAGACTCCCAGCTCAAAGGACCAGTAAATATCTTCAACAAAATCATAGAAGAAAACTTCCCTAAGCTAAAGAAAGAGGTGCCCATATAAACATACAAGAAGTCTACAGAACTCCAAATAGATTGGACCAGAAAAAGAAACACCTCCCCCATCACATAATAGTCAAAACACCAAATGCACAAAATAAAGAAAGAATATTAAAAGCAGTAAGGGAAAAAGGTCAAGTAACATATAAAGGCAGACCTATCAGAATCACACCAGACTTCTCGCCAGAGACTATGAAAGCCAGAAGACCCTGGACAGATGTCATACAGACCCTAAGAGAACACAAATGCCAGCCCAGGCTACTGTATCCTGCAAAACTCTCAATTAACAAAGATGGAGAAACCAAGACATTCCATGACAAAAACAAATTTACACAATATCTTTCTACAAATCCAGCACTACAAAGGATAATAAATGGTAAAGCCCAACATAAGGAGGCAAGCTATACCCAAGAAGAAGCAAGAAACTAATCGTCTTGGCAACAAAACAAAGAGAAGAAAAACACACAAACATAACCTCACATCCAAATATGAATATAACAGGAAGCAATAATCACTATTCCTTAATATCTCTCAACATCAATGGTCTCAACTCCCAATAAAAAGACATAGATTAACAAACTATCCAGTTTGCAATGAGGACCCTGCATTCTGCTGCCTACAGGAAACACACCTCAGAGACAAAGACAGACACTACCTCAGAGTGAAAGGCTGGAAAACAACTTTCCAAGCAAATGGTCTGAAGAAGCAAGCTGGAGTAGCCATTCTAATATCAAATAAAAATAAATTTTCAACTAAAAGTCATCAAAAAGATAAGGAAGGACACTTCATATTCATCAAAGGAAAAATCCACCAAGATGAACTCTCAATCCTAAATATCTATGTCACAAATAACAAGGGCACCTACATACATAAAAAAAAACCTTACTAAAGCTCAAAACACACATTGCACCTCACACAATAATAGTAGGAGATTTCAACACCCCACTCTCATCAATGGACAGATCATGGAAACAGAAATTAAACAGAGACGAGACAGACTAAGAGAAGTCATGAACCAAAATGGACTTAACAGATATTTATAGAACATTCTATCCTAAAGCAAAAGGATATACATTCCTCTCAGCACCTCATGGTACTTTCTCCAAAATTGACCATATAATTGGTCAAAAACGGCCTCAACAGGTACAGAAAGATAGAAATAATCCCATGCGTGCTATCAGACCACCACAGCCTAAAGCTGGTCTTCAATAACAATAAGGGAAGAATGCCCACATATACATGGGAAGTTGAACAATGCTCTACTCAATGATAACCTGGTCAAGGAAGAAATAAAGAAAGAAATTAAAGACTTCTTAGAATTTAATGAAAATGAAGGTACAACATACCCAAACTTATGGGACACAATGAAAGCTGTGCTAAGAGGAAAACTCATAGCTCTGAGTGCCTGCAGAAAGAAACAGGAGAGAGCATATGTCACCAGCTTGACAGCACACCTAAAAGCTCTAGAACAAAAAGAAGCAAATACACCCAGGAGGAGAAGGCAGGAAATAATCAAACTCAGAGCTGAAATCAACCAAGTAGAAACAAAAAGGACCATAGAAAGAATCAACAGAACCAAAAGATGGTTCTTTGAGAAAATCAACAAGATAGATAAACCCTTAGCCAGACTAATGAGAGGACACAGAGAGTGTGTCCAAATTAACAAAATCAGAAATGAAAAGGGAGACATAACTACAGATTCAGAGGAAATCCAAAAAATCATCAGATCCTACTACAAAAGCCTATATTCAATAAAACTTGAAAATCTGCAGGAAATGGACAATTTCTAGACAGATACCAGGTACCGAAGTTAAATCAGGAACAGATAAACCATTTAAACAACCCCATAACTCCTAAATCTAAATAGAAGCAGTCATTAAAGGTCTCCCAACCAAAACGAGTCCAGGTCCAGACGGGTTTAGTGCAGAATTCTATCAGACCTTCATAGAAGACCTCATACCAATACTATCCAAACTATTCCACAAAATTGAAACAGATGGAGCACTACCGAATTCCTTCTATGAAGCCACAATTACTTTATACCTAAACCACAAAAGAACCAACAAAGAAAGAGAACTTCAGACCAATTTCCCTTATGAATATCGACAAAATACTCAATAAAATTCTGGCAAACAGAATCCAAGAGCACATCAAAACAATCATCCACCATGATCAAGTAGGCTTCATCCCAGGCATGCAGGGATGGTTTAATATACGGAAACCAAAAATGTGATCCATTATATAAACAAACTGAAAGAACAAAACCACATGATCATTTCATTAGATGCTGAGAAAGCATTTGACAAAATTCAACACCCTTCATGATAAAAGTCCTGGAAAGAATAGGAATTCAAGGCCCATACCTAAACATAGTAAAAAAGCCATATACAGCAAAACCAGTGGCTAACATTAAAACTAAATGGAGAGAAACTTGAAGCAATCCCACTAAAATTAGGGACTAGACAAGGCTGCCCACTCTCTCCCTACTTATTCGATATAGTTCTTGAAGTTCTAGCCAAAGCAATCAGACAACAAAAGGAGGTCAAGGGGATACAGATCGGAAAAGAAGAAGTCAAAATATCACTATTTGCAGATGATATGATAGTATATTTAAGTGATCCCAAAAGTTCCACCAGAGAACTACTAAAGCTGATAAACAACTTCAGCAAAGTGGCTGGGTATAAAATTAACTCAAATAAATCAGTAGCCTTCCTCTACACAAAAGAGAAACAAGCCGAGAAAGAAATTAGGGAAACGACACCCCTTCATTATAGTCCCAAATAATATAAAGTACCTTGGTGTGACTTTAACCAAGCAAGTAAAAGATCTGTACAATAAGAACTTCAGACTATGAAGAAAGAAATTGAAGAAGACCTCAGAAGATGGAAAGATCTCCCATGCTCATGGATTGGCAGGATTAATATAGTAAAATGTTTATTTTACTCAAAAGATCTACAGATTCAATGCAATCCCCATCAAATATCAATCAATTCTTCAAAGAGTTAGACAGAACAATTTGCAAATTCATCTGGAATAACAAAAAACCCAGGATAGCTAAAACTATCCTCAACAATAAAAGGACTTCAGGGGGAATCGCTATCCCTGAACTCAAGCAGTATTACAGAGCAATAGTGATAAAAACTGCATGGTATTGGTACAGAGACAGACAGATAGACCAATGGAATAGAATTGAAGACCCAGAAATGAACCCACACACCTATGGTCACTTGATTTTTGACAAAGGAGACAAAACCATCCAATGGAAAAAAGATAGCATTTTCAGCAAATGGTGCTGGTTCAACTGGAGGTCAACATGTAGAAGAATGCAGATCGATCCATGCTTATCACCCTGTACAAAGCATAAGTCCAAGTGGAACAAGGACCTCCACATCAAACCAGATACACTCAAACTAATAGAAGAAAAGGCGGGGCAGAATCTCGAACACATGGACACTGAAGAATATTTCCTTAACAAAACACCAATGGCCCATGCTCTAAGATCAAGAATCCACAAATGGGATCTCATAAACTGCAAAGCTTCTGTAAGGCAAAGGACACTGTGGTTGGGACAAAAAAGACAACCAAATAGATTGGGGAAAAATCTTTACCAATCCTACAACAGATAGAGGGCTTATATCCAAAATATACAAAGAACTCAAGAAGTTAGACCTCAGGGAGAAAATAACCTATTAAAAAATGGGGTTCAGAGCTAAACAAAGAATTCACAGCTGAGGAATGCCGAATGGCTGAGAAACTCCTAAAGAAATGTTCAACATCTTGAGTCATAAGCGAAATGCAAATCGAAACAACCCTGAGATTCTAACTCACACCAGTGAGAATGGCTAAGATCAAAAACTCAGGTGACAGCAGATGCTGGTGAGGATTTGGAGAAAGAGGAACACTCCTCCATTGTTGGTGGGATTGCAGACTGGTACAACCATTCTGGAAATCAGTCTGGAGCTTCCTTAGAAAATTGGACTTTGAAGTACCTGAGGACGAAGCTATACCTCTCTTGGGCTTATACCCAAAGATGCCCCAACATATCAAAAAGACACGTGTTCCCACTATGTTCATATAGCAGCCTTATTTATAATAGCCAAAAAGCTGGAAAGAACCCAGATGCCCTTCACAGAGGAATGGATACAGAAAATGTGGTACATCTACACAATGGAATAGTACTCAGCTATCAAACACAATGACTTTATGAAATTCATAGGCAAATGGTTGGAACTGGAAAATATCATCCTGAGTGAGGTAAACCAATCACAGAAAAACACACATGGTATGCACTCATTGATAAGTGGCTATTAGCCCAAATGCTTGAATTACCCTAGATGCCTAGAACACATGAAACTCAAGACGGATGATCAAAATGTGAATGCTTCACTCCTTCTTTAAAAGGGGGAACAAGAATACCCTTGGCAGGGAATAGAGAGGCAAAGATTAAAACAGACACAGAAGGAACACCCATTCAGAGCCTGCCCCACATGTGGCCCATACATATACAGCCACCCAATTAGACAAGATGGATGAAGCAAAGAAGTGCAGACCGACAGGAGCCGGATGTAGATCTTTCCTGAGAGACACAGCCAGAATACAGCAAATACAGAGGCAATGCCCGCAGCAAAACCACTGAACTGAGATCAGGACCACCAAGGAATCAAGAAAGGACTGGAAGAGTCAGAAGGGGCTCGACCCCATATGAACAATAATGCCAAGCAGCCAGAGCTTCCAGGACTAAGCCACTACCAAAGACTGTACATGGACTGACCCTTGACCCAACCATAGGGTAGTAAATGAATATCCTAGTAAGATCGCCAGTGAAAAGCCTTGGTCTCAAGGAAATCAAACCTCAGTGAATGGGATTGTTGGGGGAGGATGGTAATGGGGGAGGATGGGGAGGAATAGGGTGCTCATGGAAAACTAATAAAAATGAAATAAAAAACAAGCAAAAAGATAAAACTAAAAAATCAATCAAACAAACAAACATGGAAAACTGAAAGATGATGGGTACAGGTCTAAAATACTTTCTCTTGAGTTTGTTGTTTACTTGTTTACTTTGTTGTTTACTTCACTTTATTTTTTAAAGCTTCTTTGATTTGGAATACTCAAGAAACTTAACTAGTATAATATTTAGCTAGGCTTTGTACATTTAAGATGCACATTTGTGGATAAACGTTTGCAGAATGGAATAAAGGCAACACATCTTGAACCAAAAGCCACTCACAGTAGAATTACAGCAAATGTGAGTGCTTTTAGGGTAAAGAGGTAATGTGCACTGGAGAAAGTCACTGAAATAATCAATCATTTGAAGTTTATTCTATAAGCAGCAGGAAATATTAATGTTTTGCATTTCTGTTTGTTTTAAGAAAAAAATACTATGCCTTGCATAAGAATCAAAATTATAAACATGAAAAGTAACAGCTTCTCACTAAATACTAGGAAACATCTGCAACAAAGAGGTAATCTAGGATAATGAGGTTTTTTATTTATTTAGTGCTTAAAGTTAGGAATTTTCTGTATTGCAAAAAATGACTTAGGTCACTGAAACTTACTAATGCTCTCAAAGTGTTTGAAAACCTAGATACATTATCTCAGGATTGTTTTCTACATCATTTGTGACCCCTAGAAATATGAAAGTGAAATACTCTCTTAAACTTACCCATCTCAGCAAAATAAAAACAAAAAAAACCTCTCTTAACTTTATATATTCCTCTTCATGGTAGGAGAACAGCACAAATATTGTATACTTTAATGATATGATATATACTAAAACTTCAAGTAAAAAATAAGTTTCCGTTATTATTAGTTCAACTAAGTCTCAATAAGTTCAGTTATCAATGCTTTCTTTATATTATGGTTTAAATTAAGTTTAGTTTGCTGTAAGTACATTCTATTTATTTATGTATCAATATGTCTATTAATTTATGGCTTGTCGATGTTGGGAATGGTTTGTTGTGAGTCTAAGATTTGCTTCTTGCTTAATAATAGTCAAAAAACTGAAAGCCTTAGAGGTGTAATATTTAATGATTTTAGGAAGGATGTATTATGAAAATAATATTTAGTTAAACTGAGAAAATCTGAAACACAAATATTTTCAACATCAAATTTTATTGCTAACACATTTGATCATATATCTTATGCTCAATTATAAAAAATGATTCAAACTAACATTGTATTTGAAATGTCATTAATACACAGTGTTCATAAAGGAGTAGCATATATCTGAATGCATGATTAAGTGTCTGTTTCTGTAAAAAAAAAAATTGCTCTCTAAGTATACAAAGGAAATTGAGTATACTTCAGGTAGAGGAAAAAATTCACCTTTGACCTCCTTGTAGTTTTTTCCAGGTAGTCCCATAAAACACACTAAACATCTTTGCCAGGGATAGTGAACATATGAATCAAGTGTGGACAATAAGCAAAAGCATTTAAAACTTTTTTATTGTGAGCTGACCATGTAGCAGAACTCTAAACTCTCATTGCACAGTTATTTTTGACATAATGTTATACTCATCATTTATGGAAAATTATATGTCAGTGTGGTGAACTAATTACCAGTCAAACTCCAGACACAAGTTAAGGACCAAACTTTCCAGCAGCCCTTCTAAAAATAATGTTTGCAATGATGCCATATTAAGTTTTTTGCTGCACTGAAATTATATTTTTCTAGTGAAAAATTATTGCAAATACAGCAAATTGTTAATATATGGAATTAGAAATAATGAATGAAATGGCCTTGCATGCTAATGCTCAGCAATCTGCAGTGAAGATACTAAATGAAATGATAATTACAAAACTGATTAATAGCGTCTAATTAATAAATGCTGTGGAATCAGTGTTTAGAGCTATATTATTAAGCTTACCTTGCACTAAATTAAGGTAAAAGTAGACTGTTACTAAAGTAGGTACCCACACTACAGTTATAAATTGTTAATGTTTTTTCTGATTATTCAGTCCACTCATTTGGTTAGACATGAAGAACAAGCATTCATTTTCTTTTTTTTTTCAGTTTCACTTATCAAACTTCGTAATTAATTTTCATATGCAGTCAACACCTAGTGTGACTATAAAGAGGTTAAGTGGATACTAACAAGAGTGATATAGAAAGCAAAATTGTTGAGACTCAATGAGAATTGATTGCTGAAGGAGTTCAAGGCTTGTTAAAGAATATTTAATTACTCATTAACACCTTATTGAGAGAGTCTGTTCTTCAGCGGCACTTTCAGAGAAATCAATTGCAATGTATGATCAGAAATTAATTTTCACCAGGGGAACCAAGTTGATTAAGGAGAGTGAAAGGTTACAATCAGTAAACAAGATTTGCTAAATGGAATATGTACATTTTCTAACCCTAAAATTTACTCAAATGATCTCACCATTATATTCTTATTAATCCGGTGATATCAGTAAACATTGTCTCCATTATCAGACAATAAGTAAGTTATCAGTCATATTAAAAAAACAGAAGTTCAAACAGTTTCACTGCTTTAGCGACATTGGCATGTTGGGTGCATGTGTTAAGCATATATAAAAGTCTAAGGTTCAATCCATACAAAGGATACAACCCCTTTTTTTTTACTTGTTTTGAAATTTATATATACTACATTTCATTCTCTTCCATTAAAAAAATGAAAAGAATCTTTCCCAGATGTATTGATTGCAATTATTTTTGTTACACGTGTATGCATTCCTCTGGCAATGGCCGTGTGTTTCTCATTCAATTATGCTCTATGGTATCTATGATATCATTCTACAGGAGTGAAACAGCACCTGATGTTCAAGACACAAGAAATCCTGTATTTGTGTAAGTTAATTTTAAAAGCTAAAGAAGCTTTACAAGTGTTGTAAGAATTCCTTGATGTGTCAGAAGAGGATCATGATGAGGTGTCAATAAAACACGTAATGATACAGCGGCAGAACTTAATATTGACCATTTTATTCATTCTATAACGTTCCTTTCATTGAGGCATTCTCTTACATATAATGATGAATTTCACATAATTGTGCCATGCCCATTCTTATCATCCTGCACCATGTGCTTTGTTATTGTAATCTCTTTCAGGCCACCACCTGTGTTAATGTTTTGTAAAAATAATTTCAATTCTGCACATAAAAGAAAATGTATTCCATGCCTCCTTTTCAATTACCTTATTTTACCTAATATGGTAATTTTTTCTTTAATTTTAGAGTATAACTATTATTGAACATGCAGTTTCCTATAGTTGAATTTGAGAACTTAATTTCAACTCATTATCACCATGACCTCATTTATCTTGATGGAAATTTATAAAAATCATAAACCGTTATTTGAATAAGTCAGAACAAGTATTGCAATCTTATTTGTTATTCCAGCAAAGACATCTCCTTTGCTACTAACTAGCACACCCAACACACATCACTTCTTGAGTTAATGTCAGTGAGGAAACGTAAAATTATAATGCTTTTCAAAATATTTTTGTTGTCATAATGTTTTTGTTTTTACTTTTGTCA
>NC_046154.1:221026812-221047027 GCF_011064425.1 Rattus rattus | reverse complement strand
TAAGGTACCTTACATAAAATAAAGATAATACACAATTAATATATAGAATTAACAATAATGAAGTATTAAGATTTTAGAGAACACTTTATACTGTTTAAGGCATTGTATTTTTCTTTTTTGTGTAGTGTAGAACAGAGTTTATTCAGGACATGGGGAGGATGGGCAGGGCAGTTAAGATGGTAGTAGGGGCAGAGAAAGGGAGAGAGAGAGAGAGAGAGAGAGAGGGGGGGGGAGAAGAGGAGTAGAGGAGTAGAGGCTGGCCATGAATACCTGGGGGGGGGGCAGGCGAATGTGAAGAGAAGGGTAGAAGGAACAAAGGGGGAAGAGGGTAAGAGAACAAGAGAGAACAAAGCTAAAGCATTGTATTTCAAGTATGTAAAAATACTGTTACACTTTTAGATTCTTTCTTTTTACTTTACTCTGAATAATATGGACAGGAGTAAACTGAGGACTCAATTAGAAATATCTAAATTGGTAATAAATCACAGACATTTCTTTCAAAATTTGCATAAATATTTCTTAGAGAGTGTGTTGGTTAGGAATTTATTACTGTGAACAAACACTATGAACATGGCAACTGTTAGAAGGACATCATGTAGTTGGGGCTGGCTTGCAGGTTCAGAGGTTCAGTCCATTATCATCAATGCATGAGCAGGGCAGCATCCATGAAGCCATGGTGCAGGCAGAACTGAAAGTTGTACATCTTCATTTGAAGTCAGCTAGGACAAGACTGGCTTCTAAAGCCCACTTCCACAGTGGCACACATACTCCAGAAAGGTCACACCTACTGTAACAAGGCCACAGCTTCTAACAGTGCCACTCCCTGGACCAAGCATAAATGAACCATCACTGGAAGGCTTATTTTCCTTTTTTCAGAGTAACACATTTTCTTGTACTTTTATCTCCTTATTATGTACCCAGCAGCCATCCAAACAGACTATATTTTACACCAGTATTAGTTTTAATATGATTCTTGCATTTGGATTAGATTTAAAGTAAGGGCTTACTTTGTGAGATGAATTCTGCTAGTATAAAATATGGAAATAATATATTTCTACCTTGATGTACTGGAAGCTCAGAGCAACATAGTCATTTTTTAGGTAAATATACAGATTGTTACCATAAAAAAAAGATAAACTGTGAATATATATGTACTTGTGAAATGACTGAAAACTGTAACACATTGGGAAAAAAGTTGAATGATAAATTTATTTGAAACAGTGTCTTAAAAGTAAATGACTACCAAATAATGCACTTTAAGAACTAATTATAACACCAATTTCTAAAATCACAGAATTCTGGTAATTATATTAATTACATTTAATTAAATTTTCAAGTAGAATATTGTTTTAAAATAGTAAAAGTAAAGGATGTTACCGTGGCTCTAATTTTTTGCAAAATTGAGAATTCTACATAGTTGAAATATAAGTAAGAGTATATTTGTAATCATGTAATTTTAAAATATCTCAAGTTTAAGGGTATCGATCAGCTCTTAATTTACAGCAAATAAGTACAATAGGCACAGAAGAATCAGAAATTCTACTGAGTGATTCATCCCCAAAATAAGATTCAGGCACTTTCTAAAACAGTTGCCCCATCAGAACAAAGCACATCTCATGGTCCATCAATGTTATGACAATTAGGCTAACGCAAGAAACTGTTCTTTTCCTGCCTTGAGATGAAAATAACTAGAATCAGTTTCTCAAGGCAAAACAGGTATAGTTACTGCAACAGTCATGTTAAGCAAGAAAGGAAATAATTGTTTTTGACTTAAAATGTAGATAGGTAGTATTCTGTTCTGGGTAACAGAAAATTTGAAATATTAACCACTGAGTAAAGTTAGTAGAAAACGGTGCCTTATACAATAACTATATGGCTCAAGTCATTTTAAATATAAAAATAAAGTTATTTTACAAGTAAAAACTATCAGAGAAAACCAAATCATACAAACTCTCATTGAAATGCACAGTGAATAAAAGACCCACTTCTACCAAATATATCTATAAACTTACAAATTAACATTTTTATTAATATAGAAGTCAGTCACTCATATTTATTTTCAATTAATATCTTATCTTAATGGACATTCACTCACATACATTCCATATTATACATCATTCATTTCCAACTTCAAATGTATATTCTGCAGTAGATGATATTTTGAAACACAATCAAATCCTATGAAATTTCACCAGATAATGGTGGTACACACCTTTAATCACAGCACTTGAGAGACAGAGGCCAGTGAATCTGTCTGAGTTACAGGACAGCCTCATCTACACAGTTTCAGGACAATCAGTTTTATACAGAGAAACCATGTCTCAAAAAGCCAAAATAAAAATAGAAATAAAAATAAAACATTCTATAACTTCAAAGTACTGGGGTTTATGTCAGTGTTATATATCTGATATATACTGAGCCCTAGTTCCATCAATAATATTTTTAGAGATTTTAATAATGTTTGAATATTCTTATGTTCTTATTTTATGCATATGAATGGGAGCAATACATGTACTCTCATCATTTATGGAATAGTGATGTTATTACTCTTAAATGTCTACTGCAGCCCTATCATTCTACAAGACATCATAACTGATGCCTAAATTCAATATGCAATAATGTATTTGGCTCAGTTTTGTAGTGATTTTTTTCTGTGATTTTTTTCCACAATACCTTCATCAAAAGCACCCTTTGTCCTCTCATTTTTGTGTACTCCTCAGTGGCTTCCTCATTACAAAAAAAGTATTGGGGAAAAGGTAGTATTAATTTCTATTAAAGTTTTCTGAGCAGATTGTTATCTTCAATTACTAGCCTGGCATTAATTTTGAAATAACAGTCTCTTTCTGAAAATTGAAAAATATTTTCTGGAGAAAAAGATTTATTTTTGAGTGAGTTTATATATTCAACTACAAATATAAGGACACTCAAATAATTTTGGTGTGTTTTGAAAACTAAGATTATTCTAAATAACAATAAATAACTGAAAGAAATAATTTGATTGTTTCTAGCAGTGAATTAATATATGAGGTGACACATATTTGTAAACTACTTTAAAATTACATAATACATACATGTATTAAAATATTATAAAATTCTTATAAGATTTATATATTTTATATCAATTAATATTAATAAAAAGGGTAAATGAAATATTACTTGATTCAAATTTTCAGAATACCACATAAGGCAAGTGGGATTTTTCTAATTGCTTTAGCTTTGTGATACGTGGTTTATTATGAAAGCTCAGCTTGTCTAATGGAAGAACAGAGGGTTGGGATTAAAATCTTAAACCTTTGCTCTTCATCTCTGTTCCAATTCATGTTCACATTTTATTTATATCCTGCCTTTCAAGCATTCCTATGTAATTCATTTTTACAGAAACAGCTGGCCTATATTTTATGTCAGTGGGATCATGAAATCTTTATGTTGTCTCTCAAAGAAAAAAGAAAGAATTAAAAAAAAAATTCTCTAATTATTTTAGGCTAGGTGGCAGCTGAGGTATTTAAAAATATCAAAATTTTGAGGCATAAAATTAAATTAGGAATTTAAATTGGACAGTTTTCTAAGAATTGATGACGATAACCTTGCATGTCTTTATGCATACTCAAACTTAATATGCAGTTCTTAGCCCTCATTGCATCAACGTTCACATGCTGGGAAATCATAAGTCTCAGGCAAGCCCATGCAAATTTTCTAAGATTATGACAAAGCTGTGAACTGTGTCTAATTCATCACTCTACCATCTGTTTAACACGGATTTATCACTAGTTACTGGCTTGTGGTAGGCAATCCGTACCATCTCTATTCATCCTGAACAGTGATCTGTAAAGTCTCATGCACAGAGCCTCGGCAGGACTTCCCGATCCCAGCCAGCACCAGCCTTAATACAAATTCAATACTGGGGAAAAAGAGATTTATATCCTGCTGTGGCCAAATTGAGGCTTGTTGCTTTAACTTCTTCCTCTAAATCTAATACTGGGAAGAGAACAGCTGTATGGGTGATGCTCCACTTTCCTTATTAACCATGCTCGGATACATTTCTAAGGGAGAGGTTTTCACTTTAAAGATTGACTACAACATGGCAGTTAATTTACTACAGTTACAAATCATGTTTGTAGCATTAGACCTCAGTACTTTGATAAGATTTGGATTATTGTTGAAACTTCCGGGTGGTATCACTTCTGAGGCTACAATTAAATGACATAGTCATAACACTCTGCTTTTTCTATATTGCTTATGTATGAGCTTGCATAAAGTAGTGGATTTCATTACTTATCGCATTAATTTTGTAAGACTCTACATGAGTCTGATTTCTGTCACTATGAATTTTAAATTTTGGTGATTTTGGTTGGAGATAATTGTTTGGGGTATTGTGGCAACGCAGAATATTACAGGAAGCTTGTGTCTGAGATGGGAACTCCCATCTGCGTTCCAAGGCTTGCTCTCAATGAACTGATCTCTTACATGAGGCCCCATCTCTAGGTCATACTTCATCACTGTAGTGTTGGCTGGTCCCTGTGCTTTTAGCACAAGAATCTTTCTAAAATGTTTGAAATCCGAACACTAGCAGTTTATGTTTGTAGAAGACTATATCTCCTTTTCTTTTATATTTTGGTATACATATAGTTTCTCAGTTTACTAAATCAACTTTGTTTCAAGAAAATTAAATATAATAACAAAGCAAAACATCTACAACAACAAGAATAACAACAAAACCAGAAGAGTTTTCTTTAAGAGAGGGACTCCTGTAACTCAAACTGTTCTGTAAAGTTTTATATGAGATCAAGGATTATCCTGGACTTTTAACTGCCCTGATTCAACATCCCGATGGCTACAAGTACAGGGATGAGACATTATATCTGGTTTATGCAGTACTATTGGTTAAACCTCAGGTCTTGTTCATATTAGGCAGACATCTGAACAGCTGAGCTATATTCCTAACTCCTTCATCAAACAGTTTTTTTGTTTTTGTTTTTGTTTTTGTTTTTGTTTTAGTTCACTTTACATCCCACTCTCTGCCCCTTCCTGGTCATCCCCTCCCACAACCCTACTCAGCACCTACCTCCCCCTCTGATTTGAGAGGGTACATCACTGAATACACCCCTACCATGATATATAAGGTCTGCAGACCTCAGCACATCCTGTCCTACTGAGGCCAGACAAGGCAGCCCAGCTAAAAGAACATATCCCACAGGCAGGCTGCAACCTTTGTAATAGACCCCACTCCAGTTGTTCAGGGACTACATGAAGATCAAGCTATATATATATGTGTGTGTGTGTGTGTGTGTGTGTGTGTGTGTGTGTGTGTGTGTGTGTGTGTGAGAGAGAGAGAGAAAGAGAGAGAGAGTGAGAGAGAGAGAGAGAGAGAGAGAGAGAGAGAGAGAGAATGGAGGGACTAGATGCAGCATATATATGCTCTTATGCTCTTTGTTTCGTGGTTTTGTGTAGAATGATGTGATTATGCGGCAAGGTAGGTCCAAGATAAGACAAAGCCTATCTCTGAATGAGAAGGAAGGGTAGATGGGGGAGGGGAGAAGCCGTGAATCAAGATGGAGATGATGGAGGAGGATGATCCAGATCCAGCTGGATTAGGTCAATTTTAGCTTTTCTAGGTAGGCAGTTTAAATCTTTATTAATTGACAGTGGATTTATTGTGTGGATGTATTCTGTATTGAGAATTTAACATATACATCTGACTGATAAATTACAAGCTTCTAGAACTTTTGATTTTACTGGGCTACAAGGGATGTGAGCAAAGCTGATGTGAGCAAAGTTCCCGGCAGGCAGAGAGACAGCCTAGAGAGGGCGGCTATAGAATGCCTGGGGCTAATGTGGCACGTGCCATGCTAGAATGGCCAGCAGAATGTGATGTGTGTGTCAGGCACAGAAACAACCCGCCAAGGGCACAGTGTGAGAAAGTAGATCACATGGAGCGGGTACCAGTACCTGCTGAGCCATTTTTTATTGGATTTTTAATTTACATTTCAAAGGTTATCCCCTTTCCCAGTTTCCCATACATAAGCCCCCTATCCTGTTCCCCCAAGAAGGGGAGGCCCTTCTAGTATGGGAATTTTTATTTATTTATTTAATTTTTCTTGGATATTTCTGACCCATGGTTCCAGCTGCATATGTATGGGGGATTTTTGATTCTTACTGGAAGAGTTTTGTCTTTGAAAGTTCCCCAAGGGATTCAGGTGGAGTTCCCATCCTTCCTGCCACAATCTTCCCAATCTAAGCTCTCTTTAGAGTTTCACTAATTCCATCCACCGTTTGGCTGTGACCATTTATCTGTCTGAGTCAGCTGCTGGGTAGAAACCTTCAAAGGACATCCATGACAAAATCTTATCTGCAAGCATAACAGAGTATCTACCACTAATAGTGTCATGGATTGGTGTTGGCCCATGGGATGTAGGCAAAACAGTTTTGAAAAGCAAATCAAGAATTTCAACTGCAAAAGAAGTGTGAGTATAAGTATTCCTAGATCTCTGATAGCAGATGGAACTGTGAAAACCAAACATAGAGTCTATCGAAAGTCTGGAAATAACTTACTTTTCAGAAGAAGTTGCAACATTTAATATAACTTAAAGAAAAACAGCCAAAAGCCAAAAGAGAGTAAGTTAGAATTTTAAAATCACAAAGAAGTAACCTGCTTAACCACCTTCTAAAACAATGAAAAGCCACAAATTAGAATATAATTATTGTAAGTAAATAAGTCAGGGTACCTTGGTTAGAATATAACTTTTGAAAGCAAATCAGTCAGGGTGTTTTTGAATTGAAGAAAATAACTGATGGCAGGAATATATTATGATGGCTTAAACAAGAATGGCTACCCATAGCCTCATATATTTAATTCTTGGTCATCAAAGCATGATACTACTTGAGATTAGTTAGGAGTTGTGGCCATGTTGGAGGCAGCATATCACTGGGAGTGAAGTTTGGGATTTAAAAGCTCACCACCTCCTGCCACCCCTTTCATGTTCAGATATAGTACTCTTACCCACCATATCTGTGGGATGTCATCAGGCTCCCTGACATGATAATCATCTAGATATCTTAAACTGTAATCAAGTACCAATTTTTGCTTTCTTTTATAAGTATTGCCGTGATCATGGTGCCTCTTCACAGTAATGGGGTCCTGACTAAGACATATGTATTAGAAGGAGATTTAGTACATGAACTTATTACACAACAGTTCAATATGACTGAATAAAACTATAAGAGCTGACATCACAGTAATTCTTTAATCCAGAAGGCTGAATTTCTTAACAGATCCAATATGGTGCTAAAAGAAAGGAAAATTCCTTGAAAGTCATTGACCTGTAGTATATATTGGAAGACCAAATCCGAGTCCTAGTATTAGCAAAGCAATGTAGCAGCAGCATTGATAGTATATATCAGCTTCTAGAACATGACAGAGAATGCTTTTTCAAGCAAGAAAAATAGGACCCTTCTTCATATTTTATTCAGGCTTCAAGGGGAAGATGGGATCCACTGACTATGTGGATATAGCCATTTCATGTGTTGTGATCAGGAAAATCTTTTACAATTGTATCCAGTGATTTGTCTTTTATATGATTCCTGGTCGAGTCTTTTAGACAAAGACTGAACCTTATAAAAGAGAGGAGAAATTTAACTGAATTATTCTCTTCTTTCAAAGCATGTGTGTGTGTGTGTGTGTGTGTGTGTGTGTGTGTGTGTGTGTGTGTGTGTGTAGTTTTGTGTGTATGTAGTATGTGTGAGAGAGACAGAGACAGAGACATAGGTACATACAGAGACAGAGAGAAAGACAAAGACAGAAACAGACAAAGAGATAGAGACAGAGATATAGACACGGAGAGACGAAGACAGAGATGGACAGAGACATAGTGCGGCAGGGAGAGAGAGACAGAGAGATTGGGGAAGAAAAGTATATTTGGAGAGTGTTGTAATTTAAGCAAAAGTAGGATTGTGTGTGGTAAGAATTGCACTTTTGAAATTATTAAACTCTCAGCTTTCCTTCTCAAAATCACAGAACTGTAAGATAGAATGTAAAGCTTAATTTGCATGAAAAATGACCAACTGGGACTGATACTTCCGGTTATGCTTTCAGCAATGTACATTCAAACAAATGAGTGATCCCACAAGTAAGACATTAAAACCTATCACATTTTCTAAAGAGAAGCAAATCTCATCTTAGATTTTGTTGTTTTAACACACACAATTTGTGATTCTTCGCTTTGCATAAGTAGTTTCCTAAAATTGGCAAGTGCCTGGTAAATGGTACTGTCTAGGGAGAAAAACTAGAAGCATAGTAAGGACTTAAGTAAGGTGTGTGATAGGGATAGAGATGGAGAGATGTTCAGCAATTAAACGCTAAGGATGCTTTCTCGGCTTTCATGGTGACTGAGACCTCAATTTCCCAGCAGACCTGAATTTGAGTCTTAGCTTTCTTATGTGGTGGCTCACAACAAGATGTAAGCCTGATATGATAACCTCCTCTTACATTTATGATAATCTATGAATCAACACACATAAATCATTTTTGGCACCAAATCTATAATGTAAACATTTTATAAGAGGCAAAAGGTAGGTGATTTTATATAAGAAGCTATTGGCTGTTGTTTAAAATGGAGAGGGAGACAGTCATTAAATTCCAAAAAAATAAAATGTAAAAATAAAAAAAAGAGAGAAAAACCAAACTATAATGCAGGAAAGAGGGTCACTCAATAAGAAATAAAGTAATTCTCAACAATATCACGCTTTTATAATATTATTTTCAAATGCCATAAATAACTTTAATTTTGCTAAGCAATCACATGAGGCAGTTCATTCACTATATCGGCAAATAATTTTTATTGAATATTTTCTTTATTTACATTTCAAATATTATCCCCTCTTCTGGTTTCCCAGAAAACCCTCTATCCCATCCTCCCTCCTCCTGTTTCTGTGAGGGCGCATTCCCTCCCAGCCACCCACCTCTGCCTCCCCACCCTGGCATTTTCCTACACTGGAGCATTGAACATTCACAGGACCAAGGGCCTCTCCTCCCATTGATGGCTGAAGGCCATTCTCCAGGAGATAAGCGGCTGGAGCCATGGGTTCCTCCAGATGTATTCTTTGGTTGGTGGTTTAGCCCCTGGAAGCTCTGAAGGTCGGGTTGGTTGTTAGAAGATATTAATCATCTCTGCCTCGAAAAATATGCTAGGTGAATTGATTTTATTGTGATTGCATGTTTTCCTATATTTCACAACTAAAAAGTAAAAAGAAAAATTATTTTATACTAAGAAGACAAGTTTAAATAGTAAGTATTATTACAATTTTTAGATAGTCCATCAACAAAATCAACAATGTGTAAAATGAAGAAGCCAACTGCTATGGCATCTCATGAAAATCAGGTGGTCATTTAGGATGCTCTGAGTTACTTAAAATTGAAGCAGCATGTGATTCAGAAATGTACTGCTGAAAATATGTGCAAAGGAAATGAAATCATTGTGTCCAGAAAATATTTGCATTCCCATGTTCATTACAGTTCTATTCACAGTGGCTGAGACATGCAAACAACCACAGTAACTGTCAACTGACATTATGCCATTCCTGACATAGTAATAGGTCTCCTGAGAGAGTTTGCCAGAGTCTGACAAATACAGAGGCATATGCTCACAGCCAACCATTGAACTGAGAATGTCGTCCCCAATGGAGGAGTTAGAGAAAGGACTAAGGTAGAGAAGGGGGTTTGCAACCCCATAGGAAGAACAACATCATCAACCAACCAGACATCCCAGAGTTCTCAGGGACTAAACTATCAACCAAAGAGTACACATGAAGCGACCCATGGATCCAGTTGCATGTGTAGCAGAGGATGGCCTTGTAGGGTATCAATAGGAGGAGAGGCCCTTGGTCTGGTGTAGGATTGACGCCACAGCATAGGGGAATTCCAGGGAGGAGAGGTGAGAGGGAATAGGTGGGAATGGGTGAGGACCATCCTCATGGAGGCAGGGGAGTCGGGGAATAAGATAGGTTTCTGGACAGGAAACTGGGAAGGGGGATAACATCTGAAATGTAGAAAAAATTCCTATAAAAATAAAGAAAAATAATGTGACAATTTTTAATAATTTGTCATGATCAAGAGCTAATATAAGATACTCACTTTTTTAATAATCAACTATTCCTTTTGCTGTATATGAATTGTCATTAGGACATAATACAACAAACATATGGTCCAAGCAATAATCTAACTTCAGCTTCTTCATAAGCACAATTTAATTTTATAAAAAATTAATCTCTGAATATCATGCATGTGTGCAATAAAATGTAATATGGAACTCATTTTTACTTTACAATTGACCCCTTAAATACCCTGACATGCTCATTTCCCAATACTGTCTGTTAATTTTAATTTCCTTGACAATTTTATAAGTCCAATTATTTATCAATACATGGGAGCTGAGGCTCTTTACTGTACCAATTGAAACTTACCAGTGTTCACAATCTTAAAGAAAATGATTCCACCTTTCCTAATAGCTATCAACTTCTTAACGATTATTCAATAATAGGGGAGGCCTGCATAGATCCATCATGTATCCTGGAATTTTGTCAAGCTTGATCTTATGTAATTTGTGTAGGCAGCCATAACTCTTCAGAGTTCATGAGTACAATAGGTGCATAATGACTAGAAAACAACATTTCAGAACACGCCTTACATTCTCCACATTTCAGAATTCTTATAATTCTCCAATTTCATGACATACATTCCCACTTACAAAGCTTAGTTGATAGTGCCAAAGATGGTATTTTAACTCATAGCAGTTAAACAAAAAGAAATATTTCATAAAGTGGAAGTGGAGATTCATTTATGAAAATGCTTTCTGGGTTCATTAGTATAATTGCCACACTAATTTAAAGAGAAATTTTGCTCAAGATTTAAATCTCTAATGCATAAATATATAATAAGCAGCAAATATAATTTTCCCTGGTTTATTGAGTCTTCTGAAGTCTTCTCTCAGGTCTATTAGAATATTTTAACTAATAGTTTCATGTACACACATTATACTCATATATATATATATAATAGTTAATGTAAACTAAATGTATTATTACTGTTGATCTTCACATATAAGTCAATTTTAAATGTTTCGATGTGCCTTATTTATATGAGAACAAAAAATAAAATCTGTGCTTTCAGATAATTATATGACTGCAATATAAAATGTGATATTCAGGCAATGCATTATGCACAAATCTCTAAGACATATACAACAATGTTTTACACTGTAACCAAATTTTTACAACCTTTACAAACTAACTACCATTATTCTCTGTTTCTATTATATTGATTATTTTATCTTATTCCTGTAGGTGGCACGATCTAGTTAGAAACTTCAAATCAATAGGGGGATATTGATTTTTTGAATTTCAGTATCCAATGGCATGAAGCAATTTTAAGGTAAAAAGATAATTCACAGATGAGAATAGGCTATGCTATAAATTATCCTTATTTTTTTAATAAAAAATGGCTTTGAGAAATATAAACACATACTTAGCCACAACCCCTTTGATCCACGATGTGGTCTTTAAAAGTAATTTTTATATGCCTGATGTTTTTGTTGTCTTGGTGGCTTACTGCTGGATATTTCACCCTTTCTAGCTCTTTGTGAACTCTGGGGGGCTGGTTCAACTCAGCTATTCTGCTTCAAACTTTTTTCTAAGCTTACTCATTTAGTCTCGCTTCTCTCAGCTTCTCATTGAATTGCTCTGCTTAGCCTCAAACTAACTCTGGGAACTTGCTCTAATTTTCTGACTCCTTATTCTTTTATTTCAACCACCTATGCTGCATGAAGTGAATGGAACTGAACTTGACTTCAATGCACTGAGTCTTGTGCTAACTGACTGATCTCAACTCAACTGACTGAACAAAATGTCTGACCGACTCTATGCTGCTCTTAAGTAACTTCCCTTACCTATCTGTTCTGCTGAGAGTTGGGCTTATCCTATTCTGTCAAATCCTTCTCTGATATGTCGTTTTGCCTCTTAATTATAAGTTGCAAAAATGGCTGTTTTCTTCTAAAATCTAACTTTATTTTCATTATTTTGTATTAAAGTTATGTGCGGATGGCATATCTCTATTCCAGTTAGAAGGAATAATTGTGTCATTCTACCTAGATCACACATATCTAAAAGTTCTTTGGATTTGATTCAGTGCAACAATGTTGCTGGATACAAATTCCTCTACAGCTGTCTTGCCTGCAAAATATGCTAGGGCAATGGTGGCACAAAGCTTGTAGACATGAACAACATCCCATTTGACATAGGTCCCCAGTCAGTGAAATGGAACCCAAATGCAACACTTACTGGATAACAAAGAGCCATATACTACATAGCTTAGAGACAAACAATCTTTAAAATATCAATTATGAAATGTGACAAAATGCCTCCTATTTATTTTGCTATATTTATAGATGAGTGCTTTATTCTGCCATCATCATGGAGGCTTCCTTTTACAGCTCATGGAAGCCTCTTTCTAAGCAGATGGGAAACGCCCCGCTGAACATTATACAGAGGGTGACCTTGGAACACACAGCACCGAATGGGTTATCCCCATCAAACTCCAACCCTCAGAGCCTCATAGATTCCTTCAGAATGCAAGACAAAAAACAAAAATATGGCAAGAGCCAAAAAGAATAGAAGTCACAGGAGAAAAAAGTACTTTAAATCAACTGAGCAATGATTGCATGAGCTTGGAGAAATTGTGCCTGTATATATCTACTCCAGGCACTCTGTCTGTATATTACAGCTTTCAGTTTACTATTATTATGGGAGTCTTGAGTGTGTGAATGAGTGGGTCTCTGATTCTTGTGCCTTTCTTTGGGTCTCTTTTTCTTCCGTGGGGTAACCTTCTTGAACATCAATGTGGCATATTATTTTTAATCATTTTATTTGGGTGTTATTTCTTAGAAGTATATCCTTTTCTAATGAGAGGCAGAAAGGGAGCAGATTCAGATGGGAGGGATGTGGAAAGGAACTATGAGGAACAGAAGAAAGACAGACTTTAATCAGGATATAGTTTGTGAAAAAAGAACCTATTATCAATAAAATGGGAAAAAAGAGAAAAATGAAACAATTTGTTTGCTTGGGTTTTTTTTATTTTTATTTTTTATTTATTTACTTTTTGTCTCAAATGAAGATCCAGAGCTGAATTGTACCACTCAGAAGGCTAGGAGAGATTGAGATTGAGTCTTGCTCATGCTACATAGTGAGTTAAGAATTAGCCTCTCTTTTACCTTGAGGCTTTCATTGATAGAAAAACAAAAGTAAATAAAGTATATTAATATAAACGGGGAAAAAGCAAAGAACTTCAATTCCATACATCCAAAAAACAGGTTTATGATTACATTATATCATGAAAAAAATAGATAAAGATCATATATATTGAAAGTCATCAAAATAATAGGATTAAGGTGAAAACAATATACAAGAGAATGATTTAAAAAATGAACAATTAGAAATAAGGACAACTATTATAGTATGGTAAATACTTTAATATGGTAGATCTTGAGAAGTTTCTTGATAGGTTTTGAATAATATAGAATATTCTAATGATCATTTGGTTCTCTAATGTATATTTGAAGAAATTTTTTTAATTATAACTTATTAAGAGATTATTATCCTACCTAATAGATATATTAACATATTGAAATCTTCACTATTTTGAACATATGGATATATTTCTAACAATTTTTAAAAATCTAACTTAGATGCTTACTATAATATTTTAAATTTAATTTAACTTATTTTACTTATAAAACTGATTAATATTAAGTGCTGATCCATTTTTGAAAATCTATTTGTGGGCACTCTCTATTTACAAAGTTCTCATCCTTCATTCTTCCTACTTGTACTCCTTTGATATCTTTACTACCACATTCCTTTCTTAAATGCATGTTCTCTTCTTTCATAAGTATTATATATGCTAGCACATATGTTCTGGTTTTGTGTCTGTCTGTCTGCCTTTCTTCTCATTACCTTGCTCACACATGCACACACACACACACACACACACACACAAACACACAAACACAGTCACACACATAAACACAAACACAAACACACACACACACACACAAATGCACACACAAACACAAATAATACTGGGTCGAATCATGCTGCTACTATTCACATGAGTTAGGGGCTGTTCAAAGTAGGGTTATTTGACCTATAGGGAGGCTTATGCCTAAATGAATAGTCTCCTTTCCTCATGGGTCATTGACAGCCTGCAGTTGTTCTACTAAGGGTAGAACCTTATAAACATCCTTACCTCCATGTCAGTATGTTTAATGATGTAATCTTCTTGCACATCAAGTTCAGACAATCAGATTGTTAAAAATTCATGGGTACAAATCCTAGTCATGATCACCAGATCACTGCTGTCAGTCCTTTCCAGAATTCAGGTTTGACAATCTTTCTTCCTTTTCTGATTATCGTATTCCAGTGAATCTTAAAAGTCCTATATGTTTAATATAATATAATAAATATAACATAACATAACATAATATATTATATGTAGATATATGCAAAATATACTTGAATGTATAATAAATATCCTTACATATATCATACATTATAAAAATATATATTGAATCCAATAATGTTTGCCACTATTCAGATAGTTATAAGTTTATAGGACATAGCAGGAGGTTTGTTTCTATAGAAAAATGTCTTTTGTCAATAGTTATTGTTGGTCTGTAATTTTTTTACTAACAGTAGGCCCTAATGAACTTTCTTACCTCAATACATAATAATGTAAAATACAAATTATTTTTGTATTACATAAATATATAGACATATAGATATAGATATGGATAGATAAATAGACAGACAGATGGACAGATGGACGGATGGATGGATGGATGGATAGACAGATATTATACATTAGAACCAAGATTCAGTGAAAGTCATAATAAATTCCATTAAGAGAAAATTAGGAGTAAGTACTACCACAAATAGGGTTATTTTGTCTTTTTTTTAGTTTTGGAGTTGTCTTTTTGTTGTTGTATTGTTGTTGTTTAATATATATATATTTTATATTCATATTCATATTTATAATTGTGGCTATCCCAAGACACAATTCAGAATGAGGGCATTTTGATCCCATTGCAAATGGTTGAGGCACATGTGGTTGCTGAGAATTGAACTCAGGACCTATAGAAAAAACCAATATTCTTAATCTCTGAGCCATCTCTCAGGCCAAAATTTCTTAAAGTATAAGGAACAATTGAGATAAAATGTCACCATAGATTTTCAAAATATGTCTAATATTAGTCAGAATGTCATCTTATTAATCAGTAAATTAATAAAATTATTGCATAAATGTTTGAAGTAACAAAATATTTGCATTAGTCTGTCACATAACAGGAATTGAGGAGCTAATCTCTGCACACTAATAGAGACAGATACAGGCTTTTTCCATAGCGTTGTCATTCAATGTCAACATTTATATTTTTTAAATGTAATACAAAATATGTCATTTAAATAAATGATCTGGGCAAAATGATGTATGATGTTTTTAAGCCAGAAGCTATCTGCACATGGGAACTGTCTTTTCCATCTGGTTTCTCCCAGATGGTAAGGAACTTTCAACATCAGATTTAACATCTATTTAAACAAATAAATGAGGAACTTTGTGAGTACTTTACATACTTAGGCCCTGTCAAAGAATACTAATTACATTTTTATACTCTTTGATGAATATAAGTCACAATTTATATTTAATTAGCTGTGGGAGACACTTACTATGGTTTTATAGACCCATAATTTCTACATAAATAATTGTGTGATTATAAAATTTTTCACCAACATATTAAAACATTTATCATAAATAAAATATAGTCAATATACATAAAGTAATAAATAAAAATTGAGGTTAAATCTTAATATGTATGGGAGAGTATGTAACACATGTGAGAACAATCTATCAAACAGAAAATGTAATTAATAA
Source organism: Rattus rattus (assembly GCF_011064425.1). Taxonomy (NCBI): domain Eukaryota; kingdom Metazoa; phylum Chordata; class Mammalia; order Rodentia; family Muridae; genus Rattus; species Rattus rattus. The sequence goes on along the minus strand of NC_046154.1, from coordinate 221,031,057 downwards.
CTAGACATCTTTTAGTGATTTTTGGATTTAGGATCATATAAACCCCTTTCCAGTCATTGTTCTTTTATCTTTAAGAACTTGATGATAAGACTGTGTCAGTCAACAGAGATATATAGTCGTGGGAATATGGTAGACTGAATATGATGTTATTGTAGAACTTCATTCCAACTTTTGTCTTCATGATTCTGGAGGAATTTCATTTATTCAATAGAGAAAAAAATCAACAGTATTGCCCTTGCAGTAGAACCCTGCAAGATACATTCATGACTGACTTTTTATAAACATTTTCTTAACGGATTTAAAGTTCATGTCACTAGACAAAACTCCTGTATAATACTACCTCATCTAAAATGTCATAGTTGGTAAAGTAATACATATTACAAGTAAGCAAACTCTATCATTCTGCTGTATGCATTTAATAATATATATATTCTTAAATACATAGGTACAACCTCCTCAATCTTTGTAATGTTACTTAAAAATTACAAGTCTTATAAAATCCATTAAAAGAGATAGAATTATGTCTATTTTTAGGTATTAAAGAGTTTGCTAAATTTGCCATCCAAATCCTTTGTGTCTATAATCATTGGTTAATTATATCCATATATTCAGTGTGTTTTTTTCTGCTATTTGTCTACTATTCAAAACAGAACTAAACAGAACTATTGAAATATTAGAAAATACCTTTAGTCATGTTACCTGAGACTCTGCCATTAATTTCTACCCTATTATATTAGATGTCACTATGAGTCATTATATGTCATTATGAGTAAATTTGAAAGAATTTATTAATAACTAAGGGAATGATATTTATTTATTTATTTATTTATTATTGGTTATGCTGTTTATTTATATTTCTAATGTTATCAACCTTCCTGGTTTCCCCTCTGCAAACTCTCTATCCCAAACATTCTCTCCCTGCTTTTCTGAGGGAGCTCCCACACACACCCACCAGCCAGTCTTGCCATACAACCCTAGCATTCCCCTGTTTTGGGGCATGGATTCTTCATAGGAGCAAGGGCTGCATTGATGCCAGATAAGGCAATGCACTGATACATAAGCTGCTGGAGCCATGGGTCTTTCGATAAGTAGTCTTTGGCTGGTGCTTTAGTCCTTGGGAACTTTGGGGATCTGGATGATTGTCATTGTTCTTCTTATGGGGTTGCAAACCCTTCAGTTGTTCAGTCTTTCCCATAATTCCTCCATTGGGAGTCCTTGTGCTCAGTCTGATGGTTGGCTTGGAGTATCCACACCTGTATTGGTCAGGCTCTGGCAGAATCTGTCAGAGGACAGCTACACTAGGCTCCTGTCAGCAAGTACTTTTGATGTCAGCAATAATGTATGGGTTTGTGCCTGCAGATTGGTTGGTTCTCTAGGTCTCTGGATGGCCTTTCCTCCACTCTCTGCTCAATGCCTTTTCCCTGCATTTTCTTTAGGAAGTAACAATTCTGTGTTAACATTTTGAGGCTGTTCCTAACCACTGAAAATGATCTCTACTGAATTTTTCTCCCCTTTGTTGAGTATTTTGGCTAATGTCATCCACATTGTGTCCTAGGAGTTCCTTGCTTTCCTGTCATCTGGGACTTTCCCCCATTTCTCCATCACCCATTGCTACACACCTCTGTTTAATATCCTGAGTCTGAGACTTCTCCCCCTTCTCCTCCCACATCTGATCCTGTCCCCTCTTTCACTTGCTCTTTCCAGGGTACCTTCCTTCCTGTACAGACCATGATTATTTTGTTCCTTCTTCTAGGTAGGACTGGAGCTTCCTGACTATTGTCTTCCTTCTTGAGCTTCATATTGTCTGTGAGTAGTATTGTGCTTATTCTGAGGCTTGTGCCTAATATACACTTATCAGTGAGTACATACCATGTGTTTTCTATGGTGATCGTGTTACCTCACTCAAGATGATATTTTCTAGTTTTGTCTGTTTGCCTGTGAATTTTGTGAAGCCATTTTTAAATGGCGGAGTAGTACTCTATTGTGTTGATGTACCACATTTTCTGTATCCATTCCTCAGTTGAGGGACATTTGGGTTGTTTCCAGCTTTCAGCTATTATAAATAACGCTGCTATGAACAAAGTGGAGCATGTGTCCTTGTCATATGTTTGACTATATCTTTTGGGTATATATTCAGAAGTGGTATAACTAGGTCTTATGTCAAATTTTTTGAGGAACTTCCAGACTGATTTCCAGAGTGGTTGTACCAGCCTGCAATCCTATTAGTATTGGAAGAATATTCTTCTTTCTCCACAGCTTCGCCAGCATCTGCTGTCACCTGAGTTTTTTATCTTTCCCTGAGTTTTGATCTGACTGGTATGAGGTGGAATCTCAGGGTTGTTTTGATTTGCATTTCCCTGATAACTAAGGATGTTGAACATTTCTTTAGGTGCTTCTTGACCATTTGATATTCCTCAGTTGAGAATTCTTTATTTAGCTCTGTACACCATTTTAAATAGGGAAATTTGGTTCTCTTGAGTTTAACTTCTTGAGTTTTTTCTATACATTGCATATTAGCCCTCTATTGGATGTAGGGTTGTTAAAGAGCTTTGCTCAATCTGTCCATTGCTATTTTGTCCTATTGTCAGTGACCTTTTCCTTAGAGAAGTTTTGCAATTTTATGAGGTCCCATTTGTTAATTGTTGATATGTTCTTCAGTTCTATTCCATTGTTCTACCTGCCTGTCTCTGTACCAATACCATGCAGCTTTTATCCTGATTGCTCTATAATACTGCTTAAGGTCAGGGATGGTGATTTCTCAGAAGTTTTTTCCTCCTTTTACTCTGAGGTAGTGTCTGTGTTTGTCAATTATGTGTGTTTCCTCAATGTAGCAAACTGCTGGGTCCTGTTTACATATCCACAATGGTAGTCTATGTCTTTTTATTAGGGAAAGGGAATAACAATCAAAATGTAAATAAGAAATACTCAAGTTAATAAAGATGGAAAAATATTAAAGACAAATTATTGGTGTTTCCAGGTAATTTTGTTGTTAGAGGTGGAAATTTTTGTGGATGTTTTCTTCTGGTTTTGCTGTAAGAAGATTAATATCTTCATTTTCGTAGGTGCCGTTTCCCTCCTTGTGTTGGAGTTTTCCATCTATTATCCTTTGGAGGGCTGGAATTGTGGAATGTTATTGTGTAAATTTGGTTTTGTCAAGGAATATCTTGGTTTCTCCATTTATGGTAATTGAGTGTTTTGCTGTATATAATAGCCTGGGCTGGCATTTTTGTTTTCTTAGGGTCCATATAACATCTGTCCGGTATCTTCTTGTTTTTGAGTTTCTGGTGAGAAGTCTGGTATAATTCTGATAGGTCTGTCTTTATATATTACTTGATTATTTTCCCTTATTGCTTTTAATATTCTTTCTTTGTTTTGTGTACTTGGTGTTTTGACTACTATGTGACAAAAGGAATTTCTTTTCTGTTCCAATCTATTTGGAGTTCTACAGGCTTCTTTTGTGTTCATGGGCATCTCTTTTTTAAGGTTAGGAAAGTTTTCTTCTATAATATTGTTGAAGATATTTACTAGCTCTGTAATTTGGAATTTTAATTTAATTCGCTCTCTTCTATACCTATTATCATTAGGTTTGTTCTCACTGTGTCCTGAATTTCTTGTTTGTTTTGGGTTAGGAACTTTGTACATTTTGCATTTTTTGACTGTTCCTTCAATGTTTTTTATGGTATCTTCAACACCTGAGATTCTCTCTTCTATCTCTTGTATTTTCTTGGTGATATTCACATGTATGACTCCTGATCTCTTTCCAGGTTTTCTATCTCCATGGTTGTCTCTCTTTGTGATTTCTTTGTTCTTTCTACTTTCATTTCTAGATCCTAGATGGTTTTATTCAATTCCTTCATCTATTTGATTGTGTTTTCCCATATTTCTTTAAGGAATTTTTGTGTTTGTTTCCTCTTTAAGTGCTTCTATTTGTTCAGGTATATTTGTTCAGGGTTTGCTGTCATGGGAGAACTGAGTTCTGATGATGTTCTTATGTTTTGTTTGTTTGTTTGTTTGTTTTGTTTGTTTGGTTTTTTTTTTGCTTGCAACTTGCCCTCTGGTTATCTCTGATGTCAGTTGTCCTTTCTGTACCTTATTGTAGCTTGTCCCTCATGTGTGCCTGTGAGCATGGATTCCTCAACACTCTTGGAGAACAAGTTTTCCCTGAGTGGGACTGGGGTGCGGAGGACTGTGGCACAAGGTCAGCTTCTGGGTGCAGAGGGAAACAGGATGGCTTTGTCCAGGGCT